>NC_134700.1:256243923-256421423 GCF_043290135.1 Rhipicephalus microplus | reverse complement strand
CCAGCTGTGCTTACGGTGTCTTCCTGCACCAACACTGGCACGCCACGCTCTCCCACCTCAGAACAGTGTGCAAGTTATAGCCGACATCTGGTGCTGTGATGGGGTCGCATTCGACACGCCGATGCCGACAGCAGTGACGGCAATAGAGAAGTATGGAGCACAGCGGCCGTCCCCTTCCTCGTTGTTTCACTGTGTGGCCGCAGCTAGTGCGCTACCAACAGCTAGAAGCAGACCAAAGTCCTCGACAAGGGACATCTCCCCCTTCTCTCTCTCGCTCTCTCTCTCTCTCTTTCTTTCTCTCTCCCTTCGTAGCTCCGTTAGTTCAGTATGACACAAGACCTAGCACACGTAGGCGTTTATTGCTATCGTGGCGACATATCCGTCAATCGCGTCACCCAGAAACGATTGCATATTGCACAAACTGCGACAAACGCTGTCATCGTCGCAACATGCTAATGTATGTTTCTTTTGTTTTTGTTTATCACTTGTTTCATCATTCGAAGACCAGTTTTTCACCGGACACGCCTCAGCAAATCTGTCAAGCCTAATACGTGCAAGGACACCTCAATTTTTGGGGTGTCGCTACTCCCACATTCACATTTCCACATCTCTTGGCCGGTGCACTTGGGGCTGCCGTACGTCATTGGCTAAGCTGTAAAAATGTAGCACTGGCGTGATGCACCTAGTAATCAGGGTTGGTTGTTGCGCAGTAACGCAGTGACTTGCGCTTGACTGTGGTATTAACAACGTACAGTGATCTCACTAGTTATATTCAGCAGAGACGTTCAGTTTCAACACACTCTTTTGTTGGGAGAAAAACGTGGCTCTTTATTTATTTGTCAAGTGTTTGTTACGGCAGATTACATGAAAGGGCAAATGATCAGAAAGTGGAACTTGCGTGAATAAATTTACCTCAGCTAGCTACCCTTACTCGCAACATCCTTATTCGTAAAATGCTTTAAGGGCTTTTTTTACTTGGAGCTGAACATTTCAACTGGCGCTAAAAACTTACTAACAGTAGGGAATTTACTTAAAACATCATTTAGCCAACCCACGCAGCTTACAGTGCTTAGTTTCACTACAAGAGCACAGAACCAACAATGACCCTTGATTATGCGCAGCTTGTAGGTAGAAGGTCCAAGATGGAAAGGTGTACATTTGTCAGCCTTCCATACCGCGTAAAGTAAACACAAATCGCCCAAATTTTGAGAGGTTTATATTCTTCAATTCCGCTTGAAGCAGCTTAAAGTGAACTGTATAAAACTATAGAAGAGCGGCACATGAAGAGAAGGGTGTTTCAGCTCGGCTAAGGTTCTCAGCTATTTGTGGGGCTAACTGTTGCCTTACACATTTCTTGAAGACCAATGTTGTCTTCTGTGATTTGCCCATTTTCTGTGACACACACACTTTTTTTTATAGTGGACCGGAACTATGACATATCACGGTCATATTAGACGCCGACAAGCTGATACGCTACGGTGCTTTGTCAAGTCTTTATCGCGTCGTGGTTGCGACAGCAGGTTTATCGACCTTCGGTCGTCATGCTGCCATGATATGATGACGCCATCGCGCGAAGATGACTTATAACAGACCGTGACTGGATGACACACTATGACGTCAGGAGACGCTGCAAAGCCGACCTCTTAAGATGTTTCACCCCTGAAACTCATGAGCGATCTCAAGAGATGAACACCCATCTTTAAGATTTAGACTTGAAGTAATTCAATGACAGATGCGTCATTATTTTGAATATTATGTGCTTGAAGTTTTGCCGTATTCTGAATATTTTTTTCATGGAGAATGCGTATAATGTGAAATCCTTGCAGTTTGATTTTAACTTTGGCAAACATAGGATAATTAGCCGATGCAAAGTACACATAACACAGACTTGGCACAATGGTAATTGTAGGAATGAAGTAAAACAATACGTAACAACTCATCTTTTCAAGCATCCGCTCAGCTCAGTCGAAGAGTCTGCTGAGCTACACTAAGCATTAATGTCGACAGCCCATCGTTGTGTTTTGCAACACACAGAGGGCCCATATCTTGCTTGCTTAATTGAAGTGCCCAGAAGCATCTAAATTAAGCAAGCATTCAGACCGAATTACCATTTCTTATACCACGCGGTACCTTTAACGCTTTTTCAATTGCGAACATAATACTGTTCGGTGTGTGAAGCACCTACGTGTGCGCGTGCACGTGCACTCTTTCTCTCTCCTTCACTTTTCTTTATCTCTCTCGCATACAGAAACACGAAACCCAACAGAGGTTTTCCAAAGCTCATATTTGTGAATAACTGAAGCGATAATCCGGTTAACGAAAGTACGTAACATACTTGTAGAACTAACCATGCGACGAGGCAACCAACACACATGCTCAAACAAAGCCTGCTTCTTGTTCTTGGCAGAAGACCAGCAAACACTGCGGATGGTTCCTACATGGCCAGCGGATGTTATGTCTTCTTCTCAACGGAAGTTCCTGTCCATCGAGAGATCAGCAGACACTCTGGATGGTATATTGAGAGGGACGTCCCTTAGATTCCCCAGGGAAACTATAAGAAGCGCGGGGGCCCGATTCTAAGCAGTTCCGCACGCAGTCCTAATGAACTTCCTTTCGATTTAAAAAGTTGATCACCCTTGAGGCCATGGCAGCAAGCGGCAAAAAGGAAATAGAAAAAAAATAGAGGCATGAATGCAGAGACTTCAACTAAAGACAGGTCAAGTGGGAAAGAAAACCCGAAACGAGTCGAACCGAAAAGCCCATTTTTGCTAACACTCTTTCACTGCCGTCTTTTCCCGTTTCACTCAGTGGGTGGCAGCGGCCTAAGCACCGACGCTTTTCAGAACTTGGAAGCCTTTTCTGAAGAGATGTCTGAAAAAAGCACTATAATAAGAATAATAATAAGCGAAAACCTGGTCTTGTAGTTTCAAAAAAAGAAGCGGGGAGTTTTTATTACCATTTCTTGCCTCGTTTATATATATATTTTTTTTGCTCGAGAAGTATGGCATGAAATGTAAATGTCTCACCGGGTCTTTTTGCTGAACGTCTGCCTTCATACGGTCGGGGTCAAAACCCTTACATTAAAGCGATACCACAAAGAGACGTAAAAATATGATATTGCACTCGTCTTCGGCGAAAGCCTGCGTGTTACACACACATACACACACACACACACATAAATATATATATATATATATATATATCACTGCAGCACTTAACGCTGGCTTCTCCAAACAACCGTAAATGAAGTGACATTATAACCGGCGTTATTCAGCTATTATGAAGTCTGGAAGGAATATTTTATTCCAAAATCATAGACAGCCATGCTCCCAGTTTACGCACATAGAAATATTTTTTAGATATTTATGTTAAAGAAACATATTTTTGAAATATATGTGTTAGAGTAAAAAAGAAATGCGCAATACTACAATAGGTGAAGATGCAGTACCATATTGTAAGGCTAGCAACAGGACCATTAACGAAGTAACAGCTGTCTTTTTTTCCAGATCTGTGGTCCCACAAGTAGCCCTTATTTCCAGAATACCAATGTGTACTAGGCACATCAACATTACACTTCTATGTATGGCGCTTCCCTTAGGTTGGATTATCTTGAGGTATCTGCTGTGAATTTTGTAACAAAAATATGACTGCTTTACTAATCACACAATTCTATGTCGAGCAGTTTCCTTTAAGGTCTACTATTCGACATTCCTATTTATTCTTGTGACTTTTAGTCTAGCAGCCCATCCAAGATACCATTTATTCTAGTCTGGTAAATAATTATAACCGAATTGAATAACCTGATGGAGCCTTCTTTTGAGAAGCGTACCAGTGATATTTTTTTTTCGGGGAGAGGGCAAGACCTTCTTGATCTGAAGTGGGGCAGCTATGAGGTCGAGTGTCATTTTAGGTGTATAATTAATGGCAAAAAATATAGTAGAAGGAGGAAACGGGCCCACGCTGACGAGAAAGAAGTGTGTAAATGCAAACGGGCAAACATAAGTAAAAGTGCGCTCCTGGTGTTCCCTATAGCAGATTCTATTCAAATTTCAGTACTTTATAATCAGGAACCGATTCCACAAGTAGAGTCTATCAAATATTTGGGCATTATTTATAACGAGAAACTTAACTGGAGCCCTCACATAGACTATAACGTGGCAAAGGCACAACGAGCTTCAGGCTTATTGCGAAGGTTGAGCAACAGAAAATATGGGTTACGTAGACACACCTTATTAATGATATATAAAATGTACATGCGCCCAATACTCGAATTTGGGTGTATATTATTTTCGGGTGGCCCTACGTACAAAATTAAACCGTTAGTTCTATTAGAGCGAGAAGCGTTACGGTTGTGTTTGCGACTCCCCAGGTATGTCGCTATTAATGTACTATATCAGGAAGCTCGCATACCAACTATTCTTTGCCGATTCCGTATCTTAACAGTACAAACATACTTGAAATTTTACGGCTTATCAGCGAGACGGTCTGCATATGCCTTTATTAGTGACCCCGACGCCTTCTTCCTCGCTCACTGGCCACGCTTTCGTACTCCCCAGATTATTTTTGTACAAAAGAAACTTGAAAGCATAAAGGTGGATATCAGATCGGTAATTGGAACCAAAGCATTAAATCACAATATTACGATAGAATGTGATGAAATTTTTCCCCCACTATCTAAGTTTCAATCTTCGAGTTACTTAAATGACAGGTTAGAAGACTACATAGCTCATGCGGAAATAAAGAACATAATAGCCACAGACGCTTCTGTGAATAAAGAAAAGGCAGCAGTAGGAATCGTCTCAGATTACCTCGGTTGGTCATTCTCGGTAAGACTACCAGACTTCACTCCGGTTTTCGAAGCTGAGCTCCTGGCTATTATTTTAGCGCTACGAAAACTTCCTTCAAACGAAGAGAGTGCAATGATAATTACTGATTCTCTTTCGCTGTGTACTACTCTCACAGCTTCAGAACAATCAAGAGCTCTAGCGACATTACAAACATTAGTTCCACCTCATGTGAAGTTCCTGAAGTTAGTCTGGGTCCCGGGACACTGTGGCATACGGTTGAATGAAATAGCCGATTCACTATCTCGAGCCACACTTGATGGCCCTGTGATCTCGGTACTACCAGAATCGGAACACATAGTGTCGATCAGATATAGAAAATGGGCTATTTATACGGATATTATGGAAAATATTACTAAATATACGGACTATCAGCACCTAACATACCCCTGGAAACCTCAGTGGAGTCAATCTAAAAAGTTAGAAGTTATTTTAACCAAATTTCGATGTCGTGTCCCTCCATTAAACTTTTACTTGCACAGAGCTGGTCTGGCGATATCCCCCCTGTGTCCATTCTGTGAAGAAACGGAAACAATAGAGCATTACTTTATAACATGTAAAAACTATTCATTAATTAGGAAAAGACTTTTAATTGTTCCGTTTCAAGCAGTAGGTTTAAATTTAACTGCAGATAATGTTCTAAGTTTCGGTGCCTTTAGCTTGGGACATTGCCACAGGAGCGTATTCGATGCTGTATGCAATTTCATTCGAGAATCAAAGCGCATGTCATAATAATGCCTGCTTAAATATATTTCTGAAGACACTTGTCTAATTTTGAATGAAATTTGCATATTCATTTGATTGTGACCGGGTGAGATAAGCTCGATTGTCTGGTCTACTCAAAATTTCTGTCTTCCACTGTAGTATTACCTCACCTTTTCTCTTCTTGATTCAATCTTCAATTATTTGTTTAGTTTAATATTCCTTTTTAGTTAATTATTATTTTCTATTACATCATTAGTTTTTTCTTTAAGGATAAACCTTTTAATATATCTCATATAGGATACTTCTAGATTTCATGGCCAATCCCCCATAGTGGGTATGTGCCAGTGCGAAGGGGCAACAACAACAACAACAAACGGGCAAAATATTGCGTTCATTCTAGTGCAGCGACATTCACTGCACTGTTTTAATGACCACGATTATAAAATCTTGTTTATTACAATTACCAACAGCTCTTGACCAAAATTAATTTGGCAGAATACCATTTTTTTAAATGTAGGAACATCCTGTAATTCGCGCATTCAACGAGGTTAGCAAGTGTGAGACCTAACCGAACGTACAAGGCCGCTCCAAGCCTATACCTCATTTAACACTCAAAGCTTTAGGCGCACGTAAAGCCCAGCGGGAAAGACAGGCGAGCCTTCACTCTAAGTCCTGTTTGAGCTGCAGCTTAAGGCGTGGCCCCAGCGGTCTCGGGGCTCCAGCGAGAGCTTCCACGAAGTCTTAATCACGGATTCACCAGTTGCGAGCATTTGAAAATGACGTACACAGACGCAGGTGGCGCAAAGCTCGTCTTGGCACCTGTGGCCACACCAGTCGATCGGAGATGCGGAATTGCTAGGCGCGTAATTTGCGTACATCAGCCGACCTGAAACACGCAGAAAGAGAAAAAGCGATCACTAATGTACTGCCAGTACCTCATGCAGGAAGCTCTTGCTATACACAAATAAGTAAGAAAGAAATACTTGCGCGAAAAACGAAGAGGCGGAAGCGATTCTGGTGTGATGCTGTGCAAGCAGTCACTAAAAAATACCAGTGGCAAAAGAGATGCAGCTATGAGTGCTGCATGATTGAGAAATAATCTTGTACTATTCTTTATGTGTTTATTGTGCTTCGAAATCTCGAGTGATGGGAATAGTGTTTTCAGACAGTAACAGTCCTTGAGAAAAGCACAGCTCATCAGCTTTGCCATCTCAAAGTTTTAGAGCTGCAGCCGTGACGATTGCGGCACGTGTCGAATAAAAGAGATTGTAAATATTTTTCATATATTGTAAACATTCACTGTCTCTGCTGCGTTCTCTGGCTATGAAAAGTACATACAAACTTCTAGCGTAAATCATGTTTTGTCAGCCAGCTAAACTAAAGCGGTGCCCACATAGAAGTTACCCGATTACACCGAACTGCCTAGTTGTAAGAAATGATCACGAAAAATAACACAAAACATACGATGAGATCGTACAACTTGAATATCTACAACTTTCTGTGGTTTACTCCCGACATTGTTGAATAAACGAAAAATAAGCAAGAAAATAAGTGGTGCTTTACACACCTTCTTTTCCGTGCGCTAAGACTTTCTTCTTCTGCAAGAAAAAAAAATACCTTCTGATGCATTTTAAATGAAAAGTTTTTTTACGTGATTGGAAAATTTATATGGAATACCTTGCTTACAACTTAAGGGCCTTCATTTGTCATTAGCCCCAAGATGACAGTAAATAAATAAGCGGATAAGCGTTTATCAAGATATTGATAAGAAAGCATTAACACGACGCATGTCTCTGTTTCTGATTATAATTCTCTCAAAACAGGCAATTGTACTTAAAGCATTCTATAAGATTTTTCAACAATCTTTGCGAAAAAATACGCAGTATTTGTTCTTCGGAGCATCTAGGCACCGATGAACACCTGGGAGGCATTATGTGCACTTTTTCGATGCTGTGGTTACTTATGGTGGAGAACTATGGCTGAACATTTGTAATGTGTTGGCAGCATTCAACTAACCACTCGATGGGCAGTTCACGTTGTGTGACGCCTGGTTATTATTTTAGCTCTTTAAAATGCTCTCTTTCGCATGATACGCGATTCTTCACCCGACATTACGCCTACATTCGTTTTGTTTGCAATCCACTTCCAAGCACCTAGCATGTCTCTGTGGTTGAATGCTAGGCTGGCATGCAAAGAGCCCGGATCCGCATCACTTTCTCTTCTAGATTTTTATTTATTATGCTTTCTTCATATTTCGTACGATAGTGGTTACAAACAACAGTGGTGGAAGCACACCATCTTTTTAAAGCGTGATTCTCTATCATAAGGATGTAATGAAGGTGAAGCCCACGTTAGCGTCGTGTGCGTCCGAACACGCGCGCGCACGTGCGTGTGCGTGTGTGTGTGTGTGTGTGTGTTTGTGTGTGTGTGTTTGTGTGTGTGTGCGCGTGCATGTGTGTGCGTGCGTGTGTGTGTGTGTGTCTGTGCGCGCGTGTGTGTGTGTGGGCGTGTGTGGGCGTGTGAGCATGTGTGTGCGCGTGTGTGTGCGCACGCGTGTGTGCGCGAGTGTGTGGGCATGCGTGTGTGCGCGAGTGTGTGGGCATGCGTGTGCGTGTGTGTGCGCGCGCGCGTGTGTGTGCGTGTGTGTGCGAGTGCAAGTGTGTGCGGGTACGTGCATGCGTTTGGTCTACGGTATGAAAACAAGTTTGTGAATGAATAGTCGCCCATCCTAAATTAATAACAGGGCTGGTCAGTGCTGTATCAATATTATGGTGAATTTAGTTTTTGTTTTACTGCGATGGTACGCAAGACAAGAACCGAAACTGAATGACTGTGCACTTTATGCTGTGCATCCATTATGTTTACTGCACTTCAACTACGCCGTTCAATTCAGCGCTCTCGTTTATAGTGCTCCATTTTCAGACTCTTCGTCAACAATGCACTATATTCTGTTATTCATTCTCTCTCTCTCCCTCTCTGTATTCACTATCCACGAATCACGAGTATGTTTTATCGAATGCCCACCGGCTCTCCGGCTTTTTTTGTCCCATCAGGCTTGGAACATCAACAAGTATGTGATGTGCTCACTTATTGAAACACAATGTGGGGCTAAGAAATGCCTGTATTTTCGTCTTCGCGGTCTTCAGTTCTTGTCATATCGGTGTAAATTCAACTCAAACGCTTAAATCAAAGCGTTTGAGTTCAAATTAGACGTTTGACGGCTGAATTCACAAACATCAAGAGTGGTTATTTTTATTAATTGCTTGTACCAGTCGTTATACTCAGTTTTAACGTCACGTTTCTATCTATAAACACTCTATACGTTAACGAATATGGTTGAAATTTTTTCATATGGAATTGACAGGTACCACGTAGTCAATATTTGCAGTCATCTAAACAACATGTTACATCATTTACTGTGAAGTTGGCCATCATTCAGCCGACATTAGCAATGATTAGCCAATGTCAGACACCATTAGGCTTCTCTTATTATATCCTAGCACATATACTAGTCATTGGCAGCTGACGCTAAACAGCATTTCTCAACCCTAGTCGTTACGGTGTCCTCAATAGTCAACACCAGCCAACATTGGCCTTCACTAAATTAAATTAGCTGACACTATTTCTCGCCGCTATTAGTAGCATCTGAGTGAGGGCACTATGACTAGCACACGGCTAACTACGGACACAGAACACCGCTAACTGTTCACTGCACTTTCAAAATAGCGGGAGATGGAAAGTCTTAGACGCAACTTAGCACTCACAAAAAGAGGCCTTTGGAAACTTATCTACTTAGAATAATAAAATCGTGGTATGCAGTGACTAAGTTTTGTGGTTGATTAAATCTGAGCCTCCCTTTAGTATTTGCTGTCTGATCTCAACTGCACTTTATATGGGTTTGTAATTTCATATGGAATCCCAAGAATCAACCATCAAATAAGGCCACCCCTGGTAAGCCTTGATGAAATTTCCTGCTATGGATGACTGCAGCTGCCCTATAAAGATGCTAACGTAGTAGAACGATGGAGATGAAATCGCTTGTGCTTTCGAAGGCCAAGGAGCAATCGCCTCTGTGCAGGCATACCCGAATTACAGAAGTCGATTTCTTTCAGCTCTTCGGGGAGATGATCTATATAAACCTGCGAAGGGTTCAATAAACGGCCGAGCAAGGAACGAGGGCTGCCTCACTACGACAAACGTATATCGCGCTGATGCTTTTTTCGCTAAGACTCAAGTGAAACAGCAAAAGCAGATTCGAACAGAAGCTTAGCAACGCGGAACGCCAAAATAGGCTTGACAGGCTCAGGCCAGCAGCTGGCTGGCTTAAGTGCACCGTTACGCTTTACTAGCTTCTCGAGAGAAATGGGGCAGAGAGTAGATTTATTTTTCTGAAGCCGCCCACGTCTACATATAATGAGAAGGCTAAGGGAGTGATGAATGGGACGAAGGATGTCCACGCCTATGCGAGATTATGAGGCTAACAATAACTTCACTCAAGGCTGCTGCATCCCACAGGCTTAACGCCCACGTTGCACAATGCATCCCCATGCCATGAACGTTACAGTTCGTTCGCAGGGGCTACGTAGCGACACGTGTAAACGAGTTGGCACACCAACATTCTCGGAAAAATAAGACCAGGATCACGAGAGGCAGCCACAATATTTTCAGCGAAGACATACGAAAATGAACGAATATGAGCGCATCATTGCTCAATGCGGCACATTTCAACAGCTACAATAACGCAATATGGAGCTGTCGAGATAATGTCATTTCAGATTTTGGTACGTACAGTCATGGCTAGACTATTTTATCAAGGGTGCGGTTCCCAGGTGGATTGCCTAATCTGAGATGCCACACTATTCGTGCCGACCTTGATACCGATTCAAGGCGGATAAGCCCCATGTGCTTACTATATCGTAAGAGTGGCCATAATAGATTTAGTGAATCTGTGTTTTGGGAATACCCGCCGTGCACTGTACTCAATTGATATAGCCAAGAAGGGTGCCAACCTGTGCAACAGCAGGTCAGCACAAGCTGATATATATACAAGGTGTTTATAGAAATGTGTCCAATGTGCTTTAATATCAGTAAAAGCGCTATATGCACGTTGTCTTCACAGTTGCTTTTCCTGTAATGGCAGGCATCTTAAGAGGGCTGAATACATCATTTAGAACAATAATAAGAAAAGTTAAATAATTAACTTTTTAAATAATAAAGTTAGGCAGCAAAGTCGAATGGGAGCATTGAAGTCCTTCATGCGAAGAACCTATTGCCGCTTTGAGATTTTGGAAAAGTGGTTTCTACTAATAACTGCGAAATAATGAAATTCTCCTATTCCTCTCGCACTGTGTGTGTGTGTGTGTGTGTGTGTGTGTGTGTGTGTGTGTGTGTGTGTGTGTGTGTGTGTGTCTGTGTCTGTCTGTCTGTCTGTCTGTGTGTGTGTGCGCGTGCGTGCGTGCGTGTGTGTGTGTGCGTGTGTGTGTGTGTGTGTGCTTTTTCCGCCCCCTATATGTAAAAATAACTAAAAGGAAAAAGGGGGGTAGCCAGTACCACCAGGAGGTATAACGGGCTCAAGCCAATCTAACATAAATGAAGAGGGGAAACTTCCCAAATTTTTATTTTTATTTGAAAAAGCCAATTAGTTAAAAAAAATAACATGGGTAAAACCTAGTGAGTGCAGCATGAAACTGTAATAAATAAACTAGTTAGCTTCTCAGGAATGAGCAGGTCGATATGCAGCAGCAGTGTATTTCTCCCACTTGAGTTTTTGGAGTTCGTGTGTGTGTGTGTGTGCGTGTGTGTGTGTGTTGCGTGGGTGGTGTGTGTGTGTGCGTGTGCGTGTGCGTGTGTGTGTGTGCGTGTGTGTGTGTGTGTGAAAGAGAGAGAGAGAGAGCGCTGGAAACGCTGTATTTTCACTGGAGTGCGCTGGTGCATATTGGAGCATGCACTGTTTCTGCCAGTGCCACGTGCACGTTTATGTAGCATGAGTAGCCACATGTTTGTTATCATTCAATATAAAAAGCTTGATTCGTTGGTACGGATTGATGGTACCCTAACAGATCCCAGGGTTGCCCCACAATTTGTCGATGGGCAGAGACAAAGAATAAGCGCAACACGTATTCATTATATGTATGTGGTATGCGAAATCACCGTCATTTTTAATGTTTTCCTTTAGAGTGTGGAGAAAAATGCGTCAATAAAACAAAACAGCCAACTCTGATTATTTTTCTCTCTAGCGCGCTTTTACTTTATCTTTCACACAATGCCATAACACCGTGAACTCTTGAGGTGCATATGCGTTGCAGAAATGTAAGTTTTTTTTTTTTTTGCATTCGCCCCCTGTATATCTATTTCGCATCAGAGATAGATTGCTCTAATTATTCTATATGCAGCGTTTAAAACTTGGAGCACCACATCTAACAGAAACGGCAAATTGTTTACGCCATAAAGTTGACGAGACTTAAATGAGCTCTCGATCACTTCACAATCTTTCACAGCGGAGGCCAGGAAAAGAGCAGTCGTTCAATATCGCCACATCGCAAATGCATGTCTGACAATGCTTGTCCTTCTACTTACTTCACGAATACAGCTTAAGTAACGTTTCGAAATCTTCCGAAGCTTAAATGTAGAAACTTCAACCATCGCAACTCAGCTGCGTTGACAGAGATCTTACCCAGTGTCCCACCCCAGCGAGCATTAGGCCTACCATGCCGAGCGTGTTGACTCGGTGTACGTTACCGGTACTTCTTGCTTTAAGTACACACAATTCTAAAGTGTAAGAATGTCTGTAAAATATAGTTTGGACATCCGTCGAAAAAATCAGCTATTTTTCTTTGTGCGCGGTGTGCGCAAAAGGAGCAATGACCATCGTTGTGACGCGCTTTGAGCCATGCATACTGTCACCGAATGCTGCCGGCCGTACTGAAGCTGGCACTTCTCTCACTCGCATATAAGAACACGCAATCTCTAGTTGGTTATTTGGTACGCGTTAGTGAACTAAAACAGTGGCATACTTTTTGAACGGATTGTATCAGTATAATTGGGCGGTTTTTAGTGGGGAATAACGATTGAACTGCACATCTGCACACTGTCATGCCCGCTGTATACTGCCATATTGTCGCTTGCGATTGATAATGATTTGATTGATATGTGGGGTTTAACGTCCTAAAACCACCATATGATTATGAGAGACGCCGTAGTGGAGGGCTCCGGAAATTTCGACCACCTGGGGTTCTTTAACGTGCACCCAAATCTGAGCACACGGGCCTACAACATTTCTTATATTGTCGCTTGCGCGAAAACACAACTCAATATTCAATCGTGTATGCACACAGATATCCAACAAGTCATTATAAAAATTTTGTACATGTTTAACAGTAGTAAGAGCGAGAAATGGCTATAAAATAATTGGCAAGAGCAGCCGGCAAACTGTCTTTGCCCCTACGTCCAATTATTAATTTTCGAAGTTCAGATGTGAATTATCAAAAAAAAAAAAAACTTAGCGCTCTTGCCAATACATGTGCGCCATTCGGAAATGAGTATTGCGTCTATGTTGACTGTGCGATTTCTATAAAAGTAAAGCCGAACGGCGTCTTCGTTCGATAAGTGGTCCTTTTACGAGTACCTAAACCTGTTCTGGCCTGGTGTTGTGGGTAAGTGCTTGGTTAGTAATCAGAGGGTGGCGAGTTCGAATTCTCAAAGACGACTTTTTCTTTTCATTTTCTTTGTTTGATTGCGTCAATGTGCTCTATATCACTTTAATTATAATATATTTATTCATGGCGAATAGCCCCCCCTCCCCCATTTCACCACTATAAAGCAGTTTTGCGGTGTTTATCCAGTGCCTTCCAGTAACATGCCGCTTGAGCGTCCCAGTATCCATCGCGATATTGGGCCCATATTCCAACCTGGGGCTGGGCGCTGGTACCCAGTGACACTGGGCCTTGCAATGGAGTCACCATGACATTTTTAACCAACTGCTATATACATCTATATAGTGCAGCTAGAATTATGTGAAATCTTATCGGTGTAGGTAATAGAATCTACTGTATGCCATATATGAGGGGAGGAAGAGAAGGGGGTCACGCAATGCATCGGACGCACAGCTAATCGTTAGTTCCAGCGATAGAACGATGGAAGCAATATGACTGGATGAGAAATGTATTGAGTCCAGTTAAAGTCTGAGCAATCTGTGATCTTGCCGTTTGACTGGTGAAAAGATTATACAAGTTCAATCTCTGTCTATGACTATCAAACTTCGATGAAACAAGATAGCAAAAACACTCATATATATAAGTCTACGTCATTAATAACCTCTGAGATGACATCATCAGGCTTTCTCGTCAGCCATATTAATGTCCTTTATTTATTTGTTTATTTACATATTGACATATTGAAGGGTAGATGAAGGGTACCGGAGTATTGCCGGTAAACCAGTGTTTGTTGACACGCATTCATTGCTGAACGCCACTTGACAGTGGTTGTACCGTGACGGAAGGAAACCAAATAAATTTATCGCTCATTGAAACACGTCGCAGTAGTATGTGACACGCTGTATCTGCTTTGTAAAAGATGAGGAAAAGAAATTGTTACAGCACTATCTCTACTTGTGAGCTGGAACTGCTAATGCATAGGAGGCGTTACTTCCGGCATGACTGAAGCCATTTTATTCTACTTCCATTCGGTTGGAAACAATTGCAAATTTATAACCACAGACATTTATATTTTTATAAGTGTGTTTTTAATGTATCTGTTTACACATGTACAATTTTTCTCGCTTCCATCAATACTAAATAAATTGAATCGTTTGTTGTTTGTTTCGACCGTGTCAATTTATGGCCGCTGACACTGACATCCATGGAAATCATAGGGTCTTTATAGCCACTTGGATTTATGAGCTCAGAAAAAAAAATAAAATAATGAATAAGGGAGGTCAGAATGGTTCTTTAAGTCACTACCACATGATTTCCTTTTCCAAGTTGAAACACAGTCACGAGCATTATAATGAAGACAACGTTAACCTCACCCACAACTGAACCCGACCAATAAGGGCACAATCGGTTTCAAGATTGATTGTCGAAGAAAACTTCCTCTCTGGAGATAATTTATTGTTATCTAGCACTCTTTGTACATCCCATTCGTACAAGGGCTACACAAAGTAATAAAATACGAATGTTTTTGATGAAGACGGCAAACCCTTGTTCGACGTTCTCGGGGACTTCAGAGGAAATGGTCATGTCAACAGTGTGCGGATGCAGCGCCCCCACTGATTTGCTACCAGCCACGTCGCCAATTTTCTCCCACCTCCCCCCCCCCCAAAAAAAAGGAGTAAAACGAACAAATAATAAAACACGTGTCTCACCCACTTCTTGCAGTTTCGGGTAGCCTCTTTTCTTTTTTTTTTTCACGTAGAAGAGGCAATTCGATTATCGAAAGAACGACGAGATCGACTTTATCGAAATTTTGTTCTTCTGCTGACTGGCACTTTCTTCCCCTCTCTTTACTCGGCCTCCTCTATCGAACTGAGTTTCGGCCTGCGCCGACTTAATGCTGCACTCTTGCCAGGCCTGCGCCTGTGCACCGAATCTGTGGAACGTGGCAACACTCTTGCTCACTTTTCTTTCACGCTTACTTCTACCATACACCTCGTTCGAAAAACATCGGATAAGTATATTTGAGGAAGAAATTAGGACACGCGTATGGGCAAACACCAAAATAACCGGATTTTTTTCTAAATTGAAGCTAAACCGCACCAACGGTCATGGCTCCGTTCTACTCCTTCTTTTGTTACGATGCACTTCCTTCTTCAAGAAAAAGTTAAACAATAAACGTATGTCGCATTATAGAGAAACGAGCGCAAATAGAATTTGCGCCGCGATAGAGCGGCGTAAATCAGGCTTATAAACGGAAAAGGGCTTCGCATACCCTTCACCAGATTTGATATTCGGCAATTAGACGTCGGAGATTCAGCTTTTTCCTTACTGACCTCCAGATAAAGCAAGCACCACTGTTTCGTGTCATCTTGTTTATTATTATTTTGATGGACATAAGAGAACACTTTATCTATTATCTGAATATTTGCTGAACAATTACAAATGGAGTAAAGCTTTGCTAGGTGTTTTCTTCAGAGCTAGCTGCAATATTCTGCTTCGGCTTGAGTGTAAGCAAATTCTAATTAGGATAAAGTAGCTTTAGGTTGACAGCTGATCTAGCCTTGCGCAATTTACTGGAACCAATGTCCCTTTCAAAGTGAAGCACGGGCTTGTTCCTTAGAAAGTCGCGCCCAGCACGATTCTAACCTTCCTAAGCCGGTGGCATGTGAGCTATTACGAATACAGGGATGCACCTGGCCCCCATATTACCACACCATACCTCATCGTACATGTCACTCATCACCAGTCACATGCGAGGTCTGTAACCATGAAGAACTTAAAGAGCAGTCACGACAACTCCTTTCCGAATGTCCAGTGACCACGCATAAACACAATATTTACACTGTCGTGTCACGATCTTAAACGTCGCAGCTCTTCAAGCAAGCCTCGACAGTCTTTCTTAAGGTCACGACATCAATACATGTCTTGAAAGCCGGGCAGAATGGCTTTACGGAAAGTATTATCTTGCAGAGCCACGCTGTTGTAGGCGCGTACCACGTCCGAATGCGATGTAACAAAGAGGCTTTTTTCCTCGTTAGCCATTCTGTCACACGTGGCTGGTGAGGTATCAACAATAAAGAATGGAAAAGCCTGTTGTCAGCTTCTCTTAAAAGATGCCGATAGTCTCCGGGAGTTTTCTTCGTTGGAATACAAGTTCTAAAGCCCACCGGGCCTGTCTGTAAGCCGCCTTATTACCCGCTATACCCACGTGCGATGTGCGCATATAGAAATAGATCTGTGCATAGAATTGCTTGGTTATATAGTTGTGTTGTGAGTATATCGCAGGCATGCGAATAGTTGAAAAAGGTAAGGGTCATTACGGATAGAAAGAGGGTGGGGGGATGTGTTGAGTGATTTTTTGCTTGTTGTGCAGCTTGCTGCAGATTTTGAACATTATGGTGTTTTGTTTCTGTGGGTTAACCCTTCGTATAAGCTTAGCGTCGTATCCTGTCTGTTGCATTCACCTTGTCCGTTTGTGTGTGTATGTTTTCACTCCCATCAGCTTTGTCTAAAGTTTATTGCGATGAAGAAACGGTGTCCCAAAACACGTTGCGAGCATTGTGATGTATTACACGCGCACAGGGAACCGGGACTGCTAGTGCTTAGTTTCATGCATGTGTTGAAACTCTACGCAGTATTTGAGGCACATTCCCGCGTTAGATGATCATGTAGAAGACGGTATTTTTGGCCAGTGTAAGCATGAAAAACGCATGCTGTACTAGAGAGTATAGAAAAAAAAGAAAGGCAAATATTATGAACTCGCTCGGTAAGTTATGCTGCTATTGCAAGGGCACTTCTTAGGAACGAAATAAATGCACCTTGCTCAACGACCGTTCTTGCTGCATTCGTTAGGCAACAAGGCATGGCGAAATTCTTTCCCGTTCACTGCTTACACGGGTGAAGTAGTAAGGTTAAGTTGAATATTATAAAATGGCGCAATACCTCGGTAGCGCCAGCATGAAGAAAACGAAAACCACTCGACCAGGACTGCCGCTTGTGGAACATTCAAAAAGGAAAGATGGATTAAGGCGTACCATGTTGCTAATGTTAACATTTCAGAAAAAAAAGGGCACGCCTTCGGTG
The DNA here is from genome assembly GCF_043290135.1 of Rhipicephalus microplus. Classification (NCBI taxonomy): domain Eukaryota; kingdom Metazoa; phylum Arthropoda; class Arachnida; order Ixodida; family Ixodidae; genus Rhipicephalus; species Rhipicephalus microplus. The sequence goes on along the minus strand of NC_134700.1, from coordinate 256,404,139 downwards.
CACCAAGCAAAATAATTTACTTTTAAATGAGCTGCAGTGCCTCTAAAGACCGGAGGCCCCGTTCACATAAAAAAGTGCGGTACCTGCCATGTTGCGCCTCTTGTAGTGTTGTTGATGGTGCATAATAAGCAAGAAATTTTAGCCCCACGATACAGATTACGCGAGATGCTTCTTCTGACTGACTCCTTCCGGCCAAAATAAATTGTTCATTCGAAACTATGGTGAGCAAAGGAAACATATATAGTGAAAACAGTACAAACTGATAAAAATAAGCTTTTTCTGCAAGAACCACTACAAATAAGAGCCTACCGTTTGGAGAAATGGGTCACTAATATAACCGTCGCCATACCTGTACAGCTTATGAATTTTTTTTACATACTTTAAATCCTTTCGTTTTTGGTACATAGACTGCTCCTGTAGCAGAAGTATACACATGACCATGTGCCTCCTTTGTAAGACACATTCACAGCAGTGTCCGTACTGGAATGTGAAGAAACTCCATCTGCGGCTTACAGGGTAAGATTTTTCAATGACAATACACCGACTTTTCGGGTTAATTAACACAATGGTCAACTTTTTCTGCTTTTTCTGCAATGACATTGTTTCACATCTTTATTATTTATTATCACCTCCCTCCGTTCACCTCTATCCGCTCCCCTGTTCTGCGCAGGGCAGCACGCCAGAAACGTCCACCTACGACCAATCTCTATTCTTTATTGGAGAGTCTACCCTGCATTCGTGGTGTGTACGCAAGTGCGTGTGCGCGTGTGTGTGTGCGTGTGTGTGTATGTTTGACACAATTCGTGTTTGCTGAAGGGCTGCAATTTACTTACTCATTATTGTACCTATATAATCATAACTTTTATCGCCTTCTCTTTCTGTAAAACCTAGAAATGTGCTCTGCTGAATATACTCAACACCACATAATTTCTGTAATACGAAGCAGTGTTGCATAATTTTTTTAGATGCCCTCCTTGTGCTCTCCAGCACTGATGTTCCCATTCACTCTTTTCGCTTGACGACGACACGCGCTGCTTTCGGGGTTTCTGCCCACGAAAATTGCTCCAATATTGCCGCCAGTCAAATGCGTTGCCAACTCCAAAATGTGAAAGGTATTTGAACACCACTTCTTCATCCGTCTCTTTAAGAGAGCTATACCCTTCATCCAAGCAATTGTTTCACCAGAAGTTATATTGCTCAAGACTCGCTTCAAGGACCGGAGCATGGGGATTACTTCAGTGGTTCTAGCGGTAATGCATATATGGTGTTATCGTCTTTCTTTTACTGCTGAAGAGTGCATCCACGCCACTTTCTTTTTCGAATTGATCACAACCGCCAACATTCGAAAAGTGCCTAATCGAAGCTGTTTCGTGGCACAGGATGTGGCGAGGAATGGTCACGATACCATGCACATTTTCTCCTCCTGTCCAAATTTTGTTTTATATATATATACATAGGGCTTCCTGGTACCCAAGACCTCCTTCCGCTAATCGCCATTCCGAAGCAACGTCCCCCCTCCTCCGCCTAACAACCCCGCATCCGATGGCCGCTTTAGTCTTATCTTCGCTGCTGCTGCTAATGACACTTCGCACCGGCAGGCGTATCTTGGGCAGGCGCTCATAGTAGGTTTCACCACAACAGCTACATCAGTTACACACCCTCTTGCTAGTTAAGTTATCCGTGTTTTTTTTTCACCTATCGAGATTTTTTCTCATTAGCACACTAAGTTTATTCTAGGAAGCGCTTTATTTTCTAATAAAGGAGATCGTTTGAGCTCCCTTACCAAGCAATCAAAAAAGGTAGGAGGTCATGGCCTACAGCTCAAAAAGTCGACGTAGGCGTACACGTGTGCAACGAGCTTGTCGTTTCAACTTCAATGAACGTCCAAAAAGTCGTTTGCGCAAAGCGCGTTTCATCAGTGATATAGCGTCATACAAAGACGAAGCCGAGCCGAGGCTTCGCATTTTCTTTTGCGGTTGGTGATTTCGGGACATAATGCGTTCGTTCCGAGTGCCTTTGTAGGTCGCTGTTTTGGACTCCGACCACCAGACCACAATTCCGAGTGGACTTCGACATCTTTGCGTTTACACTATTGTCCTCATCATGTCCAGACGAACGTCGCCACATCTGAAAAAAAAAAGAACACCAATTGCAAGAGCCAATGACGGGAACCAAAATGGGCCAACGGTTGCCCTCCAGACATTGTGTTTAACCCTGGACCATGAAGGCTTTTGCCTTCATGGTCCAGTGACAGAAAAGCAGGGATCCAATGAAAGAAGGCACAAACGCGCTTGCCAGAGGAAGCAACGTCACATGATGTGCGCTTGAAAGAACGTTTCGTTCGGACGGTGATTCTGGCGTGGTTGTAAACAGCGCAATCGGTATTCGGCTTGTTTTATTTTCTCTGGGGTGAATTCTGGGGTGCATGTGGCTGAAGCAAAAAAAAATAGATTGTTACAACACGAAAAAGAAATCTGACGTGGATGACGTTCACGATGGCGAAATAAAGGGTGTTGACAGCAGCGGGCACCTGCGGCCAATCGTGGACGGCCCCATTTCCTCACATCTCGCCCGCTCTCTGTGCCACACAACCTCAGGGCAAGGCCCAAGTTGTAGTGCGCTGCACTTAGCACCATTCTTTCTTGTTTGTATATGTTGTCTGCTCGCTTCATCGGGTCTCTGTACAGGTTTGCTCTTTGAAGTGTCAACGCGGCCCCTTGACAGCCACTGCTTCTAGTTCACCAGGAGAATAAGAAACCACCCTCCCCCAGCCAAACAAGCAAGCTCTTTCACGCCCAACTATGTGGCGAAGCCAACCGCACGCAACACAAATTGTTAATCAACAAAATGGCCGCCGCCATCGTTGCACGCAGCGAGGCTCACACACTGACACAAACGCGCGCACGCAGGAAGAACTAGCGAGCAACACACGCACAAACAGCTCGTCGGACAAGTGTCGAGGCTGCGGTGCCGTGTAGAGGACCGTTCGTTGGGAGGAAATGGCGTCATTTCCGGGTGATGAGGCCGCGCGACACGCTCGCTTGCGTGTGACACGCCGCACTGCTTTCGTTTCACTGCACCCTGTGTCGCACCTCTCTTCCTGCTTTTGATTTGGACCGAGAAGTTTTGGCGCCTTGCATTTTTGGTTCCTTTCGGTGTCGCTCCTAAATTGGTAGCGGCTAGATTGAGTAACTGTATGTACGTGCGTTCGGAGATCCCGGGGTGTATCCTGCAGTGAGGAAAGGTGCCCGGCTAATGAAATAAAAATGTCACGCACTCGCTGGTGCCCTCTCCGGCACCAGAGAGAAGGAATCCCGTTATTTGGAGTCGTCTCGGTTGGCTGCCGGCGTAGGAACGAGAGCGCCAACTACACCGGCCGCGACGTTGGCCGGGCCCAATCATCTCGGTTTTATTTGGGACGCCAACGCACGCCAGGCATTGGTCAGTGGCGCGTTTCTTCTCCGCGTTTGCTCGGGCCTCTCTTTCCACACGCGTGCCTGGGATGGACAAGCGTGCGAAAACACGGAGGTGTAGATAACAATGCCGGACATGAGCGCCGTGTGCGTGATTCTGCGGCTTCTATCTTTTCCGCTCACGTCACATCACACTGTGTCAAGCATCAGCGCACGATGGGGTTCTTGAAGTCGAGACGATGAGCGCAGGCAGAAGTGGCAGAGGGGTACGACAGACATTGAGCTACGAATTACTTTTCGCGTGGGTTTCTGGATTGTTTGCTATATGCTGCATATACAGCAATCACTCACATCGTCGTCAATCACAAAGAAAAGTTTATATCGCTCATGGAAACATCACTTAGCTAAAAAATAATAATGGTGCAGATCCCACATATATGCGGGATACCATACAAATCGATGTTATGAGAAGCAGGTGGAGCGAAGGTCACTGTGGTGTAGTTTTTGCGTTGAGTGAGACATTATGGAGTGACAGTAAAGATTTGTTCAGATGTTATACGCACAGACATGTATGGTTAACAGTCGCATATACTTCATATAACCAGTTGTTTACAGTTGCGTAACGATTTCACGAGCAACATGGGTATTACTAACGATAGAATCAGTGGGCTGTGATGCATGGCTCGTGCTAGCCAAAATGGTATCCATGGAGATTGCCCCGTACACCGTCTTCCATGAATGGCACTTAAGTACAACTTACGCTCACCTGAAGTGACGCCCTCATCATAGGAGTCGCAAGTATTGTTTATTAGATCACATAGGTAGCACTGTGACCACAGATGACGTTTCATTAAGATCACCCTGAATAGGGTCCTTTTCTACAAGAGTTCCGAGACCTGGTGTGGCTTTGTGGTAGGATATTTTATTGCCACGCAGAATGCTTGGTGTTATTGCTGCAGGGACTATAACATATATTCTTCGCATTAGTCGGGTCCGAGCTGCCTATGTAACGCTCCCTGAACGCTCTCACATTCAACTTACCAATCTGTTCACGCGGTTCCTCGGCACATATAAACTGCGAAGCGCCTGTAGCACCAGTGGCTTACTGTGGCTTGTGATATACGGGTATCAGCCCCTCGCGTGTGAAGAAAAGTGACGACGTACGCGACGGGGTTACCATGTTATTTATAATATGGCCAGGCAGTTGCATTTATCAAACCCTTTTACCCTGTCATACTGATTTCGGTCTACCCTAAGTTAAGGAGATTATCACGAGAGCACCGAGACGTAGGCAGCTAAATACATGGATAGATACGCAGATATAAACGTTCAGAGTGTCTGCAGAACGCAAAGAAGTGCTTTGTATTTAATGGGTACAAGCTGTAAAAAACAACTTAGTTGACAAAATATGACCTATGTTATCGTATGTAGTTAGCCCTCAAAATGCTTTCGTTTGAAATGCCAAAATGTGATACAACACATACCAAAACGGATTGAATGCCACAGGCATTCATATAAACCGAAGCATCAGGAATGTGCACAAAAGTAGCAATTTTCTACCTGTCTGATTGCATTGTAGTATGTTCTCTTTATGTTTTCCATGAGAGTTCGAAGACAAATTATTGTTCGCGAAATTATCCCGTATCATGAAAGAAGCAAAATCTACGGAAGCTATTCACAAAGGACTCAGTACTTTAAAAAATGAAGCTGCTGAGAGACAGCAACGGGAACGTAAACATAGCATCTATTTAGTTTATTCAGAAAGTAAAAAGTAAGCTAGCCGCACACGAAGTTATTCCATGGGCTATACGTATGGTAGTTTCTTGCGGTATTTGTTTGCGATACCTTTCGTGCATGTTCCTAACATTGTCGAGGAAGAAAAGGGAAGGCATGAGTGTAATAATGATAAGGTGTCCTTGATGAGGATTCATAAAGGACACCTGAATAGGATACTGAAAAAAAGCTCATGCAATGTCTTATGCGTTCACTGAAGACAACTCGAAAGAGAGAGTAATCATATTGTTCTTTTTTTATATACAATTTATGTAATAATGTTGCCCCGCCTCCCTCCAAAAGGCTTTCGCGCCTTACGGGGTTTCGTGTTGCCTCCGGGATTGCAAGGATTGCAAGCTTTCTGCACCTTACCTGGTTTAGGTCCAGCCTCAGTGATCGGGTCATATTCGACTAAGCAACGATCTCATTTGATGACGACATCGTGTGACGTCACGTTATGTGACGTCATCATCCCTTCACGACGATGTTACTGATTTTGTCGATATGTGAAGGTCATCACATGATGACGATTTTTCGCATCGCTCGCGCCAACACCGACGCCGCAGGATGCCGATAGTTCAATCCCCCCCCCCTTTTTTTTTATTCCGAAAGTCAGTTCCTAAGCACAATAACTTTTTATTCTATAATACACATACAGATTTGCTTCGTGTATAAAGTCCAGTAGATAACGGTGGTGAGGTCCACGAATACACCTGCCAAAGTCGGATGGTCGGCCAAGCCTGAGGCCTGTTGCACGGAAGGGACGACGACGGCTTAATTTTAGACCAGTGCAGGTCCACAGTAAGATTTAAGCAGTTACGTCCTAGATTGCGACGTCATAAAACGGGCACGATGTGTCATACGGGCCACGGTACTTTTGCGCCCAAGGGGGTCACGGATGGCGTGCGAGCAACGCCGATACGGAGCCTACGCAACGTAACCTCTTCTCGGCGGGTTAAACCTCTAAAAAGGTATGATCAACATGGCGGCATAAGAGCTCGTGTGGCACGCAGGAGCATCTTTCTTTTTCCCGGAGCATCTGTCCTTGAGCGTCCCGAAGAAAATGCGGTAGAGGGTGCGGTGTAACTAGAAGGTGGGCTGGGCTTTCGATTTCTCTTTCGATAAGGCATGCACCCGATTCGCTTTTACAATATACTCAAATTACTGCCGGGTGCCTTTCGAGAGTCTTGTGACAAAAATGCGTATTGAATTTCTTCGTTTGCTTCTTTCTACGCGTGAAATGTCTGCATTATTGATTTCATGTGAAAGGAAAATAGGCTCAATCCACACGCTAAATGTCTCGTCTTGATCTCGATCGTAACACGACGCCGCGTTCGCCTCGGAAAGGTCCAATCATGTGTAACAAGTATACTCTGCCTTGCGCGCCATTGTGTCACCTCAATTTTTCTATATACAGTTTGTTTTTTTTTTCTATCCAAACGTTAGCTTCATGCAGATGTGTTTCCCCCCAGTAGCACTCAAAACAAAACATATCGGCGGGCCACTCTGATCACGTACGTGGACGGGACACACACGCGTCCCGCCGTCTCGGGAGGCGCAGAGACGCAAATCGTGTTCACGCCGGTGATGTGAATAAGCATCGTTGTTGATCTTGTTTTTGCAACGCTCGAGGATCAATGACATTTCTCTCGAGCGGGTGTTCTAGGTCGGGAACCGGATCCTGCGCCCGAGGCAATCTATTCATGCCAACAACGCTATCGAATGCTAAGCTCCTAAAAAGCAACAATCGTGCGAGCGGGCAAAAAAAAAAGGAAAACGAAAACGCGGCAAAAGGGTACGGTAGAGAAAGCGCAAGCGTCAAGTGGTGATAAAATAGCGGGCAAGACGTGCTGAGCGCCCCGGTACGAGCTTCTGCTGCCGCTGTCGCTGATGCTGCTGCCATGCCTGACACATGCAGTTGACACCACCGGCTCCTTCGTTCGAGCACCGTCCCCTCACCTTCACCCGTTTGTCTTTCTCCTCTTTCCAATTCTTTTCGCTTTGCCGGAACGGCGACGAAGCAGCGGCCGAGATGAGACAACCGAAAGCGACGTCGCAGCAGCCGAGCAAAAGATCGGTCCGACACTGCGCTTCATTTGTCTTAGGTTAAAGCTTGGCGCTCTCGTCCCTCGCTCGTCGCAGCCCAGACCGTGCTCTCCCCTTTCTCTCCAAGCGGCACGGTGGTCCGCGATCGCGCCACTTTTACCCAGGCTTCATTTCTTTCTCGCCGAATCTCGCTGCCGAGCCCTGCTTTCTCCTTCCTCGTTCGGGACTCCTCCTCCCGCGGTCTGCACTCAGTAGTGTCCCATTTTGCCACCTTACACCACGTACCCCACACGTCGTCCGCGTTCGTCTCGCCATCTCCTTCCCACATCCTCTGCGTGAGTCTTCCCCGCTTCCCTCGACTTTCCTGACGCGCGCTGGGTGATAAATTTCGTTTATCTGCTTTGAGCTGGGCGCTGGGAAACGTCATCAATAACACTCGCATTACCCATTTTGGGGGCAGCGCTTCCTTCTATTTCCCAGCACCTCTCTCGATCCACGCCCATGTCGCTATTTTTTTTTCTGCCCTGCACGCTCGTTTTCCTCGCTATCGCACACTGCCGTCGACCGCCATCTCCCTCTTTCGTCCAGTGTCTCTCGGAGGACGTCCTCTCACATTCCTTCCCGTCCTCCTCCTCCGTTCTGGGGATGCCCTTCCCTCTTACCGCGATCCTCGGCGTCTTTTTCTGTAGCACGGAGCCTTTTACGGCTGCACACCGGTTACACCACTCTTGCTATTCTCGTCTTCCTATCGAGATGAGAAACAACCCGCGACAAAGAGTGAAGCGGGGGTTTCTTTTTGTCTACACACGCATGGCGCAAAGAACGACACGAGAGAAAAACAAGGATAGCCCACGCGCGACCACCGCGAAAACAGACAAGATGCGATGCTTCCTTGTTTAGAAATTTGCAACATTGTCCGCTCCGATTTTCTTGACTTTGTTTCTTTTTTGTTTCTTCAAACCAGCAAAGTGAAACGGAAGCCAAGAGCTGGGGGAACTCTGCGGTGCTGTCGCACCGGGAGGGGGGGGGGGGATGGCACGCGCAATCTGTTTAGTCGCTCGTATATCTCCTTTAAGATGCCGTTAGCGTTGTGCTGGTCCTGCAGCTTTTTGTTGCGAGTCGTGAAAGAGACTCGTGTGCCCCTAGACCTTGGAGAGCCTTGCGGGGAAAGCTCAGTTTGCAGCTGGTGTTCCTTGGACGGAATGACGGGAGCTTTTGCTTGATCAGATTCTCGTTCGACCTTTTTGTCGGTCGCCTCTTGGCGCTGTCGATGGAACTAAATTGTTTTTCGATGGGCACACGTGCGAAGCTTGTTTCTTTACCTGAAACTTTGGTCTTTCACCGTTATTTCTCGTAATCGGTGCGTCAACTTGCGGGACTTGCTGACGGACGTCTGTAATGGAGACATTACCAGTCTGGTATCGGAGAAACTGGACACGCGAGTAAAATGCATCTGAGTAGCTACATAAAACAGAGAATTGACTGTGCGCTAGTGCAGCGCTGTGGTTTTTTATCGGCATATTGTGCTGTGGTATAGTCAGTAAATACGTGAGCGGTTCATAAAGGTTTGCATAAGTGCTAGCACGTGTTTTTTTTTTTTTGCAAATTGGAACATCTACAGACTCGGCGGGCAAGGGAACTGGATCAATCACATAGGTATAAGACGTGCACATAGGACGTGCATATTTAGAACGTTCTTACAGGAACTTGTATATATGTGTGATCTAACTTAATTTTGAAGCGCTGCGTCTGTTTTGTTTGAACTTACTTTTACCGCACATGTTGTTTGTTTCATCTTGTTTGTTGCAGCGTTGCGGTAGGGCCGGCATCGTCACAACCGGAAGGGTGAAAAGAGCCAAAGAACGCGAACGTGAAGTGCAGCGGAGTATGAAAGATGCTGATAGCGAGGAGAGCGCTTTATGAGGCGGCAATGATGGTGACGAGATGGATGGCTAGACAGGTAGTAAGAAATGCATCGTATTTAAAACTATGGGCTACCCCAGAACACTGGTGTTCCCATTCAAAAAAGTGAAGCGACGCTCTGCATGCACGCTTTTTTGAGCGAGTTTTAGAAATTTTCAATATTGCTTGCGGGCCACGGCATTTACAATACTTCAACATGCTTTACCCTGTGGCTTTGTGAAGATTCAACAATGTGAGTGGACATGATTACATCTCACCTTGTTGGTTGTCAAGTTGCTCGATGCTGGCATCATTCGTAATATTTCTTTTTACCCAGTGGCTAGACACAGATGACGTTGTCGCAGGGATTATTTCTGTTTCTCATCAAATATTCCCCAAGTCATATACGAGCGAGGCTCCAAGTCAGTGGTATAGCAAGTCCGAGAAACAGTCGGCAAGGTGGTCTAAATGTTCTGGTGCAAGATTGGAGACCCGAATGTGGCGAAATAGCATCGCGACCATGGATGGAGTTGAATTTCTTGAACCTGCGAACTTTTTTAAAGGCTCATTAGGTAACACCAGGTGGTCGATATTTCTGGAGCCATCCACTAAGGTGCCCTTTATAACCATATCATGGTTTTAGAATGTAAAATTGAAACAGGTATTACTCTTTATTGCTTAGTACAAAAAATAAAACTTTGTTTATATGTTACATGCAACGGCGTACTTGGTTTGTCACACAATAAATAAAAACGCATTCTCTCGCCTGTACTTCATAACAAAAGTGTGCAGAAAACAGACTAAATACATACAAAAGCCGAGACATAGTTTTACTCCTAAAGTGCTTCATTTTCCTGTGACGTTACACCTACATGTGCGTATTTGTATAGTTCTATCACATGCAGGGTATATACTGTCCACGTAGTCTGCTCTATGACACTCTCGATTAAAAACAGCTGTGAGATTTGTAATACTTAACTCAAAGACGTGATTAACTGCGTTCGTCAGACTTTACGCAGAATGATGCATTATTGCAGCACGTAAAGACATTGCATATTGGCATACCCCTTGAATTGAATGAATTCTTTTTTTTAGTCAAACGAGATGCTGTTCAGAAAGAGTTTATCTTCCGAAAAGTAATTGATAGATTTTAGCACAAACTTATTTTTTGTTTTAGTAACAGTCACCAAGCGAATTCTCAATTGTTCTTTTTTTCATGTTTGTTTTTATTTACTTTTCAAAGATATTTAAGCGTAGTCCTGACTGGCATCTTATTTCTAAAGTATTTGGCCAAATTATTCATCCCTACTAACACTCACGGCTTTTGTTATCTCGCCGTCAATTAACTGATGCAGTTCAGGATTGCCCATCTATTAATTACCGAGGTTCCTTCTTGTGAGCAAATGAACTCCTTCGAATATACATAGGCGATTTGCCTGCTGTCGTTTTCCTTACGCTGCAACTTTTTGCTGATGACTACATGCATCGCTTATAGTTTTTCTAATTTTACCGGGGTCAACGACCTTTTCCTGTTGAGGGCAGCATATCATGACGCGGATATGGTAGAATCCAAAGGGCGAATGGACGGGGGGGGGGGGCAGACAAATAGAAAAAAAAAAATTGTTTAATTTACAAGAAAGCGCAAAACTGGAATAGAATACATGTTTATTTAAACTAGAATGAAAATTATGTTTATATATAATAGCCGAAGATCTTTCTTGCAGAGATAGGAAGCGACAAGTGAAAAAGCACGGGGGATGTTTTGACGTCGTCTCGGAGGCCGAATAGTAGAAACTCGTGGCCTACAGGTCGTGGTCTCATGATTCAACGGGATGCCGTATAGCTATATATAGAATGGCCAGGACAAGGGTGTAGAATGGTGCGGCACCAGGGGAATACAGACGCATGCAGTCTCGTTCTTAAGGCCCCGCCGCGGTGGTCTAGTGGCTAAGGTACTCGGCTGCTGACCCGCAGGGCGCGGGTTCGTATCCCGGCTGCGGCGGCTGCATTTCCGATGGAGGCGGAAATGTTGTAGGCCCGTGTGCTCAGATTTGGGTGCACGTTAAAGAACCCCAGGTGGTCAAAATTTCCGGAGCCCTCCACTACGGCGTCTCTCATAATCATATCGTGGTTTTGGGACGTTAAACCCCACAAATCAATCAATCAATCAATCTCGTTCTTAAGTATATGTATATCAGTTCCGTATTTGGCGTCCCATGATATTTCGGGCAAATGGATTTGCGTTATTCTCGCAGTTATTCGTACTTGTTTTTGCATGCCTTCATTATCCATGGCACTGGGACGTTCAATCACTTGAATGCGTAAGCGAGCATTAAATTTTTGCGCCCATACATCATTCTCATGGGTCGCCACGTGAAAACTACCACAGTACACATGGTAATATTTTACGCAGAATGCTACTCGATACATACTTCAATATTTTCACCGAAATTCTAGCATGAAACAAATTAAGCTTGATCTCTCAGTGAAGAGTAGTACTCCTTGTAAGATCATCCGTAATGACGTCATCATGATTTAATAATTATCCAAGCATCAAACAAACTTTCAAGAACATTCTTTTGCTCCATGATTGCCATATTCATTCATTTGCTCCATGATACCTTAAACTTACTCTGGAACCGGGTGCGATGGAACGCGCACACCGAATCAGGACCTTTTCAGAAAACAAAACTCGACCCATCATTGTTAAACTAGCCCATTACAAAACGAAGGAACGCATTCTGGACTGCGCTCGCATGCTTAAAGACACAGACTTCGCCATTAGGGAGGACTTCGCAGCTGCCACCCGCATTGCGCGGTAAAAGCTGTTACAGTTCATCCGCCCCCAAATATGCGCATTTAAATTGAGTCTCGACAGACTTCACGTGGACAAAAAGTGCTACATGTATGACCATACTTCCGACAAAATTGTAGAAATCAGCAAAAAACAGACTGTGCATGCCATAGCTGGTGAGTCATTAGGTATGAGCAGCAAAACCACCGAATGACGCCCCTCTGTCTACTGTACCTCTAACCCTCGACCAAGCCGATAATCAACGCTAAATATAAATGTTGCCTACACTAATATACGAAGCATACTGCCTAAACTAGACAGCCTACACAGTTTTATCCAAGATGTAGAAGCCGACATTGTCGTGCTAGCAGAAACATGGTTACACGAAGGCGTACTCGACAGCGAAATCTTCCCGTCTAACATGGACTACACTTTAGATCGCCATGATCGCACTAATCGCCGGGGTGGAGGCGTGCTCATAGCTATTAAAAACAATCTAACATCTTCTCTTATCACTCATGACGACACATTAGAACTAACCTGGGTGCGAGTGTCAAACGTTGCCCAAAAGGCGATTTTTGGCATCTGTTACCGGCCGCCTGATTCTGAACCTGGCTTTTCCATCTTCCTTTCAAATTCACTCACCCGGATTAAAGACAAGTTCTCGGACGCCCCTATTTTTCTTTTCGGTGATTTTAATTTCCCTCAAATAAACTGGCCTTTACTCTCAGCCCCTAGTGCATCCCCATCCAACGAATCAAAGCAATTCCTTGATCTGACGCTAGATTTTAACCTACACCAAGCTATAACATGCCCCACAAGAGGTGATAATACTTTAGATCTTCTTCTAACATCAAGCCCGGATGACATAAAGCGCACAATAGTGCTCCCCGGGTTTAGCGACCATAACCTTATGCACAACTGCATATCTCTACCTCTGATCGGAAGGTCGCCGACTGAAAAATTCATAACTGATTACAAACGAGGAAATTATGACGCTATCAACGACAAACTTGGTTCTTTTCTTGACAGTTTTCGCGGATCATATCAAACCCGCTCAGTAAACGCCAACTGGCAGATATTTAAAAACACGATACTTAACTTAGAAAAACAGTATATTCCAACCATTCGCGCAAAATCAGATTACACAAATCATTGGTTCAACAAACAACTGAAAAGTCTTTTAAATAAAAGAAACGTCTTTATAGGACCGCCAGTCAATGCGATAACCCTTTAACATCGGAAAAATATCACCTGTGCGCCAAAAAGTATCTTACAGAACTACAAAAAGCCAAAGATAACTATTTTTCATGTGACCTACTATCTACCCTCCGCTCAAAACGCGGCAGGAAGACGCAGCAATGGTAATATGACTTCGGGTCAATTTGATTTAGTGGCGTAGTTGAGGTTTCTATAGTGCATATAGTGTTTTTATAACTAAATGGCACCACATGTGCTTACTATTGCGTTAGCGGTTATGCCTTCCACTGTACTAAACTACCGAAAATTGGCAAGCAGCGCGTTTTGTTTTAGCGTTAGCATTGAGACGCACGCTCACGCTAACGTAAGTGTATTTCGATACAATAAAACTCTCAAGTAGAGTAGTTCAAAGTTTGGAAGAGGCATCCTTAAAATGTAGCGTTCATCGTTAGGCTTATCACAAGTGACGCTTAACAGGTGGGCGCAGTTCAATAGACGGAACACCCATTTTGTGCCTTTCATAGAGCAGATCCAAAACAGCTCGGAAATAGGTTACCAGCTTCTGTAAATGGCTATGGAGATGGCTGACTGTATACGACAAAAATGTGCGTGATCATTACAACGGTTTGCTTGACTCCTGTATACATGGCACTCGTTATTCACAACATGTTTAAGCACTCATGCTTACGTGATCGCAAAGGGTAAGAAGTTATGTCGGTCCGTAGGCAATTACGCTTGTAGACAGTAAATCCACAGTTCCAGTACTATAGAACTGGTACGAGCCACCGGCACTCTGCATTGCGAAACTTTTAGCAAATATGGCAGATAGACGTACATACGTTTTGCTGTGCTGGATATAATAAGGACACACCTACAGGAAACAGGTAGCTATGTTCGCACTTCCCACTGCTAAAGTAATAAAGATACCACCATGACCGATGCGAGCTACACAGACAAGCAAGTTGTTACGTCCACCGTGTTGCCAGGGCACATAGCTTATGTGACAATTGTTTGTAGCGTCAGAAAGTTCCGGTCACATCGGTCAGTGTCGTGCGAGCCGCAACAAACTCTGAGTGCGGCTTCCACCTACCATCATCGCACTTACTCCTAGTAGGCTATTGAGGGCATCCGCAAGGTATACAACGCGCCACGCTTTCCCAGACTAAATACACAAAACGGCCCTGATCCACTGTGAGCTTTGAATACAGCGAGTTGCACGGCAGACTATTTTTGCCCACTTAAAAGTTGACACCACCACCTACACCAAGCTGCCACCCATTTTGGAAGCAGCTATCCTAAGTCATCCCCGCAGTGAATTCCTCCACTTTAAAGAGATTCCCCGCCACATCACGCAAGATTTAATTCCATCGTGGTCGAAACATCGCAGGCGGTTGTCTTACTTTTCAGGAGTAGATGGTGTTGCCAAGACTTAATGCGGGGGCGGCACTTGGTCACGTACCACTGGCCACAGTAGCGCTAAGTACAATTTGAGGATACTTGTCAGCACTGCATAGCTGAACGTCCCCGGCTAGCACTTATAATGAATGTACCCACTGGCCTGAACAAGATACAATGGTACCACCAGAAAACAGCGGGCTCTCATCTAAAGAGAACACAGGAGAATGATTTATAATTATTTGAGACCTATTGAGTACTGCTGATGTAATCGTAAAAACCGGCTCATATTTATATATTTAATTGCATATGTCAATTGAAAAAATTAGGCAGAGAAAAAAAAAGAGCTTTTGACATTTTTTATCAGTATTCTTTAGCTCACGATTCATCGTACCACTGAAGAAAGACAGTGAAACATAGCCTGGAAACAAAAGTACGATTCAAGATTTTCATTAGTTAATTAAAAAATTGACCGGAAATAGACGGGTTTAAAAAATACAAGTGCCGAGTTTTTCAACCCAATACCTATGTAAAATAAATAAATAAATAAATAAATAAATAAATAAAGTATGAGAGCACTGCGAACCATATTTGCTAAAAATTTAAGCGAACAAAAGTAAATGGGGAACTTACAACTCACTTAAAAGTATTACAGAATTTATGAAAGGATCTGCAAGAGCTTTCTTCACAATGATTATTGATTTGTTTCACAGTCACTTGCGTAACACATAAGCTATGTTCAAGTAGGCGTAACTAACAGTAAGCGGATATTGGTTTATATTGTGGAGAGTTCTATGTGTAACCGTGGTAATCCACTTCGCTGCATGCATCTCACTTTGTAATCGAATGTGATTTTGGCAAATAGTTCAAATCGTAACTTAAAAGTTCTCTGTCTAGCAATTAATATCATCTATCTTTTTACACTAGTAAAACTGTTTATTACTGCAATAGAACGAACAAAATTCTATTCGGTGAAGTTGCTGCAGAAAAATTCAAGGAAGGAAAATAGAGCGAAAAGAAAGGCAGGGAGGTTAACCGGCCTATAGAAGAGAAATTCAAGGCTTTTCATATAGTTAAGAGCTCTCAAACGAAATCTTTCTCAAGAAGTTGCATGACTGACAGTAAGCTTGATTTGTTCTCTCCGTGTCAGAACGTGTATTGCAGTATTCGTTCAGTGCAAAAACATTAAGGACTGCGAAATCTAGAATATAAATATGCCTCGCTGTTAAGTATCTCTACATGGCTTTCGTTTCACGTATCATGCAAACAATATAAATCAGCAATTTTTAATTCAAATCAAGCACTCTCCTACGAAACTTTAGTTGGGTCACACAGCAGCGGTACCAGCCGTTCATAGATGCGCTCTCCTCACAAGCCTATTCTGTTATCTTAATTGCATTGTCTTTATTAGCTTCATTGCATGTCATTTAACTAACAAAATTAGGTGATTCAATTGTTCCTTAGAACGATAATAATTAGTTATTTACTCAAAAATTTGAACAGATACTAAGCAGCTGGTACATAATATCTAAGACTGCATGTACACTATTGAAGTGGTCGTGCGAGAAGCCCTGCTCAGTCCTCTAGCAGTACTTTTTTATCAAGCCAACTTAATCGCTTTTTCTTCTAGTTTTTCTGCAGGTTTGAATGATTGTTCTTCCTTTCAAAATCCATTTTTATACTTTAAGACAAAACAATGTCGAAAGATCGCTGGACACACTGATTAAAGTGCCAACAGCCAGATCTATAGCATAGACCAGTGAAAGATATATCAAGAAATATCCACCGTCCCACTTTCTATTGGCCCTCGCCGACAATGCAACCCGACCGACGGGGCTCAGATTGAAGGATTTATCCACAACACACTTCGCAGTGTTCATCCCCGAAGACTGCGGCGCCGGCGATTCGCAAACACCCCGCTTCCCTTTTCACTTCCCTGGAGGGTGTGGGTATGATGAACTTCCGCACCTTCGCTCTGAAAGAAGGGTTCAGCTGCTTCTTGGAAAGCTACACTGCCGGTGCATCGCGAAAAGCTGCATCACGGAAGTCTTGGCTCGGCCCCCCCGCCCAGCGAGTGTGAGCCCTCCACAGCTCTTCCAAATTGTCGCCTCCGCCTGAACGACGACTGCCGACCTCTCGAACCGAAAGACTGCTCACAAGCCCCCGCTGAACAGAGCAGCGCTCACTTCCCCATATAACACCTCCTTTCCCTCTAAAGTACGTCACGAAGAAGATTTCGCTCTGATCCGGAAGCGGCTTGGCACACAATTGTAGCCCGTAATGCATCCGTCGCCTTTTTCCTCCCCCATGAAGGCGGCTCGGCAACCTTGAGAGGAAGAACACCCATGCGTGGGCATGCCTCGCTTCTCTGCATCTTTCTTTCGTCGTTTCCTGGCTTCTTGTTGCTTCTTTTGCTCGTTTTTCTCTGTTACCATGTTCCCTGCGGCTTATCCTTATCTGTCCGACTGTCGCATGAGCCGAGTGCTCAGAGCCACGCGCCTGGCCGAGCCCGTCTTCATTCCTCACTGGATCCCGAGGCACCCGCACATTTTCGATCGAAATCTGGCCAGCAAGTCGACGCGACAACGAGGGAAGGTGGAATTGGGTCGACTCTGCAGGGCACTGATGATCCAAGGACGCTATCTTGCGGGCTTTCTTCGAGGCGCTTGCGTCAATGACGTGCGACGGGATGATATCGCCGAATCTTCGCGCCCGGCCTTTTATAAATCTGTCGTGGCCCCTAAGAAGCCGTGATTGCGTCCCTATAGGTACTTTCGTGTTACTAGGGGTCGATTATCCCGCCCCTAGACAATTTCTACTTTGTGGGCTCCGGGTACAGCAATCTGTCTCCAAGTGCAATGTGTCTTTATTTTCCTGGAAAGTATACATTCTCACTATAGGGCCGTGTCCGGTAGAATTTGTGAGTATTTCTGCGAATGGCGCGCATGGCTTGATGTCTTTTGTTCACCTTAGTTAGGGGTATATAGCTGTGAACTACAGCAGGTAGACTGGAGGTTTGAAATGTGGGCTGAGAAGTTTATCAGGTTTGTAGAACTTGATTTTTAATTCACTGACTATTGACATACGCAACAGTGTTTCTTAGCATTTTATCTGCTATGTGTTTTGATCTCGCAGAAGTACTGTGAAACATCGTGAACAGTTAGGGGATACAGCTTGGGGAAGACAAAATCAACAGATTGGGGATTAATTCATGTGTTAGCTCTCCGACTTTTATTGATAGGGCGCTGTTACGAACGGCACCTCGGGAGACAAGGGAGCGGCGTTCTTTGATCCTCGCACAAGTCGTCGAAGGGCTGCAGGCCTATGTATTGTCCATACTAGCCGAATAGCGAGACGCCGTACCATCAGTTGCCGTAAACAGTTCCCCGAGAGGACCACAATGGTTTCCGCGGACGGAACAACTTCTTTGGAAGAGAAAGTGGCGTCAGCCACAACTCGCTCGCTAAAGGAGCGAGAAGTTTGGCGGACTCTTTTTAGCTTTCTTGCGGCTGCCCCTTTTGATACATTCTACCGCCTGTGCGGGGCACCCCTCACCCAGCGGTACTGACACGAAAAGGAAGAGCCACGTTGATGCCACGTTGCAGTGCAGTGCACATGGCCACACCTCAATAGTGTACGTTTACGTCAGTGGGTGAGGGCGTCACCGTCACGAACTGTGGAGGACATGTCATTGGACAGAATGTGAGAAGAGCCTGCACCACTACTGTATCGCAGGTTATGTGCAATCTGCGCCGATTCCCCAATCTAGGATCCGGGGAAAACGTACCCTTTGTAATGAGCCACCCGGCTTAATCCGAGAGTTCGCCATGTACATAATGTACATAATGGCTGTGTTCCAATTCTCAGACAGCAAGCAGACAGTCTATGCAGACTGCTTAGAAGAGAGCACCGAGCCCATGCTGTCAGAGAACTGGAACACGTCTGGACGGCTTTACATGACAAGGCGCTACCTCGCGTCGAGAAGAGAAAGACAAAATAAATAAACGTAACACTACTCCGTTTTGAAATCTAAAAAAAATTTTAACTACACTCACATTGAGCGTCTGGAGAAGCGTCT
Source organism: Rhipicephalus microplus (assembly GCF_043290135.1). NCBI lineage: Eukaryota > Metazoa > Arthropoda > Arachnida > Ixodida > Ixodidae > Rhipicephalus > Rhipicephalus microplus. The sequence continues at coordinate 256,385,538 of NC_134700.1, read as the reverse complement.
GCTTGGGTGCAGATGACCATTCCTGGCGAGATCCAATCTGAGCGAGTCACTGAGCCTCCATCTTGTGTAGACAGCAAAGTAGCCTGCATCGTAATTGTCTACGATGCGGTCTTCTCGGAGCTGTCTATTTTGACGGCTACGGTGAGTATTGGAACACATCCTATGTAAATAAACCCTCTTTTAAGTTCAATCTTCCTCTGCCTCAGCGTCCTCATACCGGGTCTCAGTTGCCTGCAAAGGCCGATCGCAACAGCGCATACGGTTCGAGACAATAGGACATGTCCTGATACGGATTGGGCACTTGTCTTTCAGTCCCTTTTTAAGCCGAAGATGTTCATGAGCGAATATTACCATGCCCCAAGCAGTGTTTAGCAAACCGGATCTGTTCCCACACATTGCAGCGAAATGGCACCCACCACATGTAGCTCTCACACCATAGAGTGGAATAAGACGTAAGTTCACACGTGAAAATGTGGGCACACAAAACAGGCTCTGCAAGTCCACATCGCGTCGTATAACCAATGGGAGCCATAACAAAGTAATATTTTTCTATAGTGACTCTTCGTTACTGCATCCAGGCAGTTGCTTTTAGTGGCTGTCTGGAGCTTTGAAGAACGTTTTCCTGTTTTGAAGCTCAGTGATAACTTCTGTGAGGATGATTCATGTGTAGGAATTTAAAACATTTATTATATACGCTTATTATGAAGAAGCACTTGTCGGGATCTTTGAATAAATTTCTTCGAACCGTATTATTGCAAAAAATTTACACTTTGCAATTAGGTTATCACAAATTAAGAAATACGAAATAGTCAGTTGCTAACTATGAGCATTATACAAAATTGCTTATGCAAAATACCCCCATTTTATAAGTTCAGCGCAGCGCAGTACGCACAATCCATGTGTGCATTACTTCTACGAATACGTAAGGCATATCTACGTGAGGCGTGTATTGGCTGATGATCACAATACCGACGTATTGCCGCCTCTCTTGCAGCCCACTGAGAGGAACTCGTAATGATGAAGAGAAAAAGGTAAGCCGTACACTTTGTTCCTTGTTATTTTTTCAAGCCGATGACGTTTCTAGCATGTAGTCTGGCTACTGCTCCCGAAACACATGTTTGCGTTCTCCTTTCTCAGCAAGTAAGACTTGCAGTAGCATTTGTATTCGTGTTCCCACAATTTGCTGCACGCCGAAGCAAGGTAGTTTTTGCAATGTTTCTGAGCCGTTTACAAAGGGAAGGCAACTCGTACGCTTCATGCCGAAGCTTACTACCTTCACGCAACGAACTTCAGCGTAGCTAATTGCGCGTGCCTATATTTCATTGACTCTATACTTTTTTTTCATTCATTACGTTCAGGTGACGGCAGACGCTTAATTAGTAGCAAGTGCGCGTCATCGGTTCATTCTGAGATGGGAGAAACGTGGTGCAAAAGCATCTTTGTTTCAAATTGTTTTTTTTTTTATCTTCTAGACTGACAAGCTGCCGTTTAATGGAATGACGTGCGCAAGACTGCGCACGTTTTTCAAGTATTCGATGTGCTAGGCACACTAAACAAAATGCAGCCACGTGCAATTAGCCGCGTTAAAGCTGGTTGCGTGAATATGGCTTCTGCGGAAAGCGTACAAGCAGCCTTCACTTGGTAAATGGCTGCTAGCGAAAACGTTGCAAAAAGTGCCTTAATTCTGCATGCAGCATTTTGCGGGAACAGGAATACAAATGCTATTTCACGTCTTGTCTGCTTATAAAGGCGAATGCAAACAAGTCTCTCAATGCAGTAGCTGGAGCACATTTTGAAAACGTCAGCTTAAAAAGAATAGAAAGCAAAGTTTATGGTTTACCTTTTTTTTAGCTGGATAATCAAGGTGAACAGCAGAAGTGCCTACGGCAGGCTGGCCGATGTTCAGATAGGAGGACACGCGTCCCCACCAGAAGATGATGTCACTACTAGCCACCCCCCGCCCCCCCCCAAAAAAAAAACTAACCCGCCAAGGATGACAGAGCACTTTTGACAAAGATAGGCCCTCCTATCGAAACGCCGGCCAGCCTGTCTGAGGCACTTCCACTGTTCACTCTGAATATCCCACCACGTGTTTCCACCTGTCGGCTTCAATCTTAAGTTTAGATTTCTTTTTTTTCTATTTAAATATTTCGAGTTTCCTTCTGTGTGCAGCTTAACGCAGCAATACGTCGGACTTACGATTATCAACGAATACGCGCCTCACGTCGATTCACCTTACATATACGTATACGTATACGTAACCACACTTGGACTTTGCGTACTGCGCCGTGCTGAGTCTCTGACATGACGGAAAGCACACCACGGCCGACAGATGGCAGCAATTTTGCATAAGGTCTAACGGTATAAACGCCCAGCCAATTCACTTTCAGACGGCCCCTTACACACAAAAAAGTAGCCCCAAGTGCAAGAAGCAAAAAAGTTCATTAACACATGCGTGCGTTCGTCCATCCGTCCGTCCGTGTGTGCGTGCGCTGGTGTGCGCTTGTGCGTGTGGAACACGTGCGCTGAGTGATGTCTCTAAAGTGCTGCATGTCGCTTTACAGATGTATGTGACGAAAAATTGCTTTTATTTTACTGAACACTTACGTTTAACGTTGTATACTGCTCTGCCGTGGCAGTCTAGTGGCCAAGGTACTCGCCTCCTAGACGCTAGTCTTCGTGAAACGTCAGCAGTGATTGCAGTGCTGCCTACCCAATTTTATAATCTCTACGTATGTACTCCTTTGTTACAGCCGTCACGTCGGGTTAACGTCAATTGTGGTTAGTTGCCATGCGCTAAAGTTGATTTCTGCAGCAGTGTCCAGGGCCAGCATCTTGGCGAGCATCTGCGCTTCATATCAGCTTTTCGTGTTGCTAATACGCATGTGTCAGTACGCATAGTTGCGCAAGTGCAAACAACTGGTTATATAAACATCTTTGTGCGTGCAACATTTGTACATACAATTATTGTCATTTCATGACGTGTCGCTTAATAAAAAAATGTAAACATGGTCACCTTCTCTTCGCAAGCTTCGCATAACGTTGATTACCAGGTACGTGGGATCGGCCGATTTTTTTTTTCAAAACATATAGAACAAAAAATAATTGCTTCTTCTATGTAATGGTGCTTACAACGAAACAAAGGAATGACTGCAGAAAAAGCGAAAGATGCTTGCAATATCATAGAATGTTCTCGCGGCAATGAAATCAAATTACTCTAAATATACATAACATGACTGCAAGAACTAAATGTTTATGAGCACTTCTCATTAGCGCATGTGCAGAGAATAGAGAAGCCACCCCTGGACCCACATTATCGACGTTTATGTCACTTTAATTCTGAGAACCGGTCCCCTTTTAAGTGTCACTAATTGATAGCCTAAAAGTGGTTTACTCTTGGTTCATACAGATGACTATGTTTTTTTTTTCTTTTAGTGAGTGGTGTTCTCATTAGGCACGTTAAGTGGCTAGTCAATTTTTTACCTTCTAGTAAGTTGTCAAGATTACCGGTAAATGACGCTAAAGGTAAAAACGCTTGCAAAACAAAATGAATAAGTCAGCTGGCCTGAAGCACGTAGAAAAAACCAATTTATATTTACAAGTAGTAATCACATGCCTGTCACATCACAGATTTTTTTTTTCACTGATGATTGAAATACACCTTATTGCAAGCTATCGGGGCTCACAATGCGACAAAATAAATTATCCGCCGCTGAATTTATGAACGTCCAAAGCTCTCATTCGTGCATGTTTTTTTTTTTTTTTGACACGAGAGGTGTCTTCACATACATGTAAACAGAGAGCAAGGCCATTTGGGCCTCATGAAGAGCCAGGCAATTACTTTTCTTTGGAAACAAAGGTTAATACAGCAATAATATAGAATCGCTAATTCCAGACTGATCCTGCCCCAAGTGAGTAAATAATCAAAACCATGTAAAACACTCCTGAATAGAGAAAAAGAAATGAAGAAAAAAACTAGAGGAACTCCAGTGGCGAGAAATTATTGCCTCGGTATACGAAGTTTCCGCGTTACGCGGAAGGCGAGAACCAGCGGCCACGAGCAGAATGATGTGGTAACTTTCAGCAAACAAGACGCGCGAAGGAAGGATAAAGCGAAAACGCGTATAACGTGTAGCCCATACGCAAACTGTTCCCACGAGGCAAAGAAGCACCGACACGGCGAGCGATGCAACGAGTCCGCCGTTCGGCTCGAGGCTTCGCAGCCGGCAAGTGATTCGCTACAAGGCCAAGTGGGCCGCAAATGAAGTGGCTGGAGAAGTATTTGGGCGCCGCGAGCGACACCTGGATCCCCGCTCTTTCGTGGGCCCGAAGTGAGACGTTGCCTGACTACCCTTTCTCGCCGCGTGGCTCTCCCGCGGCTGCACGATGGAGGCCGGTCGTGCTAGGAATTCATTTATTCACGGTCGACGCAGCCCCCCCAAGCAATCGATACTTTGCGGCAAGATCAAGGAGCGCTGCAGAGGACAACTGGGAAGCCGAGGGCGCCTGGACAAACGGCAATTGTTATTACGATCATTGGTCCATCGCTCGCCCTGCGATATGGCGCCCTTAGCCCGAGAGAACACTCCAGAGGGCTAGCATAAAGAGAACTTGGAATATTTCTCCCGTATAAGAACCCCACAGTGGGAGCACAAGCAGAGGGAGCATACAACGCTGGAACGCCGCGCCACGTTTCTCGAGCTGTGTGCAGATGTGTGGCTTGTTCGTGAGAGAAGGAAGGACAACGGAGCTGCAATACTGCGCTTGAGCAACGCGATGCCACGTGGTGCACACCGAACGCACAGCAGTTCAGTGTAACCCCGCGGGAAATGTGCAATGCACACATTTCCTGCACTTGCGCGCATGCAGCGGCTAGCGTGCCGGGGCTTGTACGAAATGACCCACAGTGACCACGTAGTTGAAATATAGCCCGCCACTTACGCAACCGTATTCTTGCTAAAACCGTGCCTTGAGCACGTTTTCCAGAGCCACCGGCTGTCACGCTTCGTATTCTGCGGGGAAAATGAGTCGAGAAAACGACAGCGTCATTGAGAGTGATGTAAGAAGAATGAAGACACGCAGCGTCGGTCCCTCGGTGGCTTTACCGATCTCGACATTAGGGTATGAAACTATGAGAGTTCGTTGCCATTGGTTATGAAGATAACAAAGGCTATCGAAGATGGTGATTTTCCCGCGGGGTAAATTGCATTACTGACGTTTGATTTGAGTGTACGGGAGATTTATTACAAATGGGGAATGATAAAAGAACTTGGGTTGCGAAATTAACTTGGTCTGGTTTTCTGAAGAGGTAAACAAAGAAGACTGCGCTGTGGTAACCCCTTCTCCGAGCATTGCATAGCGTGTGCGTCTGTTGTATTTTTCGTGTTTATTTACAATTGCGAACCTCCACGTGCACTGAAATTTGCTTGCACATGCCCCCCCGGAGCATCATCTGCCCAAGTGCTTGTGTTCTTGGCATCGTTTTCATTTCCGCCATTCTTTTTCTTAATAGAAAATATTGCATTTTGCAAACAATTTCGCAAGAGTTTGCGCACTAGCGGGAACCCTTCGGTGGATATGTGATTAATTGTGCTCTTTGCCCAGTGACCGCGAATGCTTGCTTTTTAAAAGCAAGGAAAATCAACGATGCAGGCGTGGACTGCTCTTGCACCTTCCCACTGCAGCCGAGCTGCATCAAGGGATGACGTTGTCGAACAAATCAAGAAGCGCGCTGAAATAGAGACGGCGATTCGCGTCGGCAGCGAAAAGGGCGAAGCGCGCAATGAGCGTGACCCAGCAGTCAGACTCGCTCGTCGAACATCTTTGTCTGGACTTCTTTTTCTCGGGCCCAGCGAAAGAGCGCGGTGGCGGCGGCATCGAGGAGCACAAAAGAGGAAGGCGACGAGCGATTCATCTTGCGCTTTCAAAGAACGTCAAACAACAGAGCGCGCCGCCGAGGAAGGCCCATTTATGAACGCGAGCGAGAGGCCACCACAGCGCCGTCCGAGCGCCAATATCAGAGCAATGCTCCGCAACAGCGATCGTCTGTGACCATCGCTCGTCCACTCCCTCCGTTTTGCTTATCCTCTCTTCTATTGGCGGTGCTCACGCGTAATCGGCTCCTCTCCTCGCTACTTTGCAAGCTGAGGATCTCGCCGCTCGTTTTTCCCTCGCGAGCTCTTCCCTCGCGCACCAGCGTGCTCATTTTGATTCCGACGCGCGCACACGAGTGCGCCGCACTGCACCGAAGGGAGGAACGGCCGCGCAGCCGGGTGGACTGGCAAGCGCAGGCAGCCATCGCAGCGACGATTTCGTGCGGCCCGACGTTTCCGGTGAGAGGAGCGCGCCGATCGCCGCTGCCACAATGACGATTCCCGAGCCATCTCGATATTTCAAAGACGCCAGCTACCCCTCCAGCCGCCGCTTTTGTGTCCGCTTAATGAAAAGGAGTCGTCATCCAGACCCTTCCCATTTCGAGCAACCCCACGAAGCAAGAAGGCCACGCCGCGTTTGTGGGTGGGTGGGCGCGCCGCTGTGTCGTTGGGGGAAGGAGTGAGCAAGCGCCGAGCGTCGCCAGCGCTGCCGGTTTGTCGCTGGACGGGTATGGCTTCTCGAAGCGGGATATCCCTGGTCTGGTCATCGTGGTAGCGAGACGACGTGGGGCTAGAAAAGGCGATGGAGGGGGACGGCTTGGATACTTGGAAATGTGGGGTGGGGAGCACGTAACGGTCAGCGTTTGGAATCGGCGGTTGCGCTTTGATGACTTCCAGTCCCTAAATCTGTCTTTCAGCGTGCCTCCGCGAATCTGAATGACGGCGAACTCTGACGTGCAAAGACTGCACAATGAACGATGGCTCCACGCGACCTTCGAAGGAGCTCTCATAGGAGAACATAAAGTCCCAATGGCTTACTATGGAGAAAAAAAGCGCTAGATAGGGGTAGTGCAAAAAGAAGTTTTCGATCGTAGCCTGCAAGATTTAAAGAAACGTGGGATAAGCAGATAAAAAGTGAGAGTGATGATGTCCAAAGAAATGACTTGAAAATATTTTAAACTTTTAGATTTTAGCATGTTACTCACTAGAGATTTACCCGGAGTGTATTTATTTTATGAAATCCAAATTGAAACAGCCATCCATCAAAGCGTTCTTCAGTATCCCCTTGAAGGCAGGAAGACTGAACGCATAGAGTTTCTGCATCGACCTATGTTAATACTTCAGTTTTCACACATGGCCTTGTTTAAAAAAAGTGGAATAGATTTTTTTCTATTGAGAAGCCACGAGTTCTAAGCCTCTCGTTCAAAGGGATACTGCCGGAAACACACACACGCGCATTTCGGTATTTGTGTTTAGCCCCTGTCTTTCTTTGACGCACATGCACCAGCACGCGCGGGTGCACGCACATATACATGGCCACTCACACACGTGCGCTAACGTTACTTTATCCTAAATAACGCAATAGCGGAACTTCCGCCACTGTCAAATGCGCAAGTCATGTGACCTTGGCAGAAACATCACTTTTGAGATCAATGAAAGATTGGCACGTCACTGTCAACTCTGGTTCTGGCAGTACTAATGCTGCCAAAAAAGTGACACCCTCCAAGAGAGACAGAGAGAAAGAAAAGAGGAAGGCGAGTACGCTAACCCGAAGGTAGCATTCGGTGTGTGACCTCGCACTGCGTATGGGGAAGGCAAAGCAAACCATGAAGTGGCACGGTGTAGGTTACCGGCTCCAGTGACATGGGCCAAACAAACTAGTGAAATAGGGATACTTGTGCAATGGCAGCAAAGCCTCCTGATTTATTCAAAGTCCTAAATAATGGAGTGGTGATGATTTCCTGCGTAGTGTTTTTGCTCAAGTAATGTGACTCTTATGTTACAGCTACGGGAACTACTGCTACTGCAATCATGAGGATGTGGAAACACGCCACTGGCAGAAAGAGCCAGAGAAACGCACGTGCCTTGGGAATTAGTATCAAGTTTTTATGGTTGAGTAGCGCTTTCTAAAAGGACGAACAGTTTACAACGTTGATTTGATATGTCGGGTTTAACGTCCCAAAACAACCATATTAGTATGAAAAACGCCGTAGTGGAGGGCTCCGGAAATTTCGACCACCTGGGGTTATTTAACGTGCTCCCAAATCTGAGCACACGGGCCTACAGCATTTTCGCCTCCATGAAAAATGCAGCTGCCGCAGCCGGGATTCCATCCCACGACCTGCGGGTCTGCGTAGCTCTGTGGTAAAATGCGTCATTGCCATGCAGAATGCTTGGGTTCGGTTCCATCTGTGACCTTGACATTGGTCGATGTCGGGTACTTTTTAACGCTCGCGCGTTAAAATTGCTCATGTGTGTTCTCGTCGTTGCTGGATATAGATACTAAATGTCAATCGCCTGTGGCTCATACCCGCATACCAGCGGCACATACACGCCAGTGGGTATTGGTCACTGTCTGGCGGGAAGTGTTTGATGACGTACGCAACGGTATTTTGACATTATTCATGTCTTGACCAGCGCGTGATATTCATCAAGCCATCCTACCCTCTGTTACGAAGCGCGCCTCTGACGACGTTACGAAGGGCGCCTCGAAATCTCACCGCTGCAACCACTGTTTCGAAAGACGGCGACGCCAACACGGTCCCGAAGGCGCCACTGCTTCCAACTCTGCAGGAAAGGTCACCAGCCGTTTGGTAGCGTAGGTTTCTTAGCTCGCGACTGCTTCTGGGCTGAGCTGATAGACGAGCGGACGAGACGACGGTGAGTTAAACAAGGTTTATGTACAGCATATATACAAAGGCGTTACAAATTCGGCACTGGGGCCGACAGAAACGCGAAGAGCTGAGCTCTTCTCTCTAACACATAGCTCTACTCTCAAATTGGTCTGCTGCTAACACATAGCTCAAATCTCTATCACATAGCTCTCTTCTCTGACTGTCACACACAGGTCCCGTTGATTAGGGAGGCGATCGCCAGGCTAATTCCAAGGGCCAAAATATCGGCCCTCCGAACCGCACCACGAAAGCGTGGACAATTTAGGAGTGGTCCTTTTTGGCGCGCCAGCGGACGCCGGCTGTGGCCCAAAGAACAAGTCAGAGCCGAGAGTTGATAAACAAAACAGAGTTATATTCTCAATAAAGTCAGATTAAAACAATACACAAGTATGCACACTCTATAATAGTTGAATACAATATGTCGCACACCAAACAACGTACTACACAGTACAATCAGCCACACTCGAAACAACGGACCCAGACAACAATACGCACTACAATGCAGTCGCATGCATTGAACAACCAAGACACTTAAAGACTAAAGAGATAGAAAACCCTTTCAGTCCAAAGTTCTTGGAACAAAAGTCTGGATGATACTCTTCCGAGAACCACTCACTCAAAGTCCAGCGTTGTTGTCGTTCCGCTGCCCCTGAAGTTTCTCTTCCAGGAAACCTCGCCGAAGTTTCTCTTCCAGGAAACCTCGCTTCTTCAATTGGCCACTCTCCAAGCTTCAAGCTTCTTCGCCGGAAACACGTCGGCTTCACACACGCAGCAGTGGCCACGCGTCTTCGCTCGATAGCGGTAAACCCACGCTCTTGCTTGTAGCTCGAGTCGTCACCCCTCAGGTGGAAATCATCTTCTTCTCCTGCTTTGTCTCTACGGACAAAACCTTTGCCGACTACACGGCGGTATACCCTACGCGCTCTGGCGCTAACTTCCGTCTTCTCCTGATCTCTCACCTCGGCTGCTCGGTTAAATACCTTCCGTGCCACATTCCAGAAAGTTCTCGTCATTTCGTCGGCGCGATACGCAGCGAAGGCTGGGGAGAGGCGCGAGACTGTACGAGGGCCGTCCCCGACCGATGACTCAACCGGGCAGAGCACGCCCCTTTCCTTCTAGAACTTTCCAGAGCTTGCCCGGCCGCCGCTGTGGAGTGAGGAGGTTCATCGGCGAAGCCACGCTTCCGAGGGGAGAGCGTCGCGCGCCCGCGGAGCCTTTAGATGTTTTTCTTTTTTTTTCCGTTGACCTCGCGGCGTCAATCCGGCGCGTTATCGCAAGAATTTGGGGGCGCGCCCATTTTGAGCACTCGTTCTGTGACACTGCCCCCCACTTTAAGAATATTATCTCATAATATTCAAAACCACACAAACGAGCGCGAACAGTCACCACACACTCTCAAAGACTGTAACATAGTCCGTCGCTCATGACCCGTCACATTCACAATATATCACTCAACACAATTGGACATTACAATTCAATCTCACACACATGAAATATAACCGCAGGTACATGAGTACAACGCTTCATCACACATTCCAAACAATACAAACTTACAAAGTTCTGTCTTTACAACAATTATACAACACTATACATCACATCACAGCACAGACACTTCGACACTTGTGACACAAGATAACACAACATTAACACAACATATGGCACTCAGCACCGCCAAACACATTCTGATTCGACCTCAGCACTTATCCTGTGTACTTTGAGCGGTGCTTGCGCCCTTTCTTGCGGTGCTTGCGCCCTTTCTTGCGGTGCTCGCTCGATCTCTTCTTGTGTTTCCACGTTCTTTTTCGGCGAGCTATTTCCAATGACGATATCTGAGGCGGCATCTCAGCCATCGTGGTCACTTCCGACACCGTTAACGGGTCATAACGTTCAACGGGTCCTGTCGGTTTATTTACCAGCTTGTTCATGTCACGGCATTGGGCCTGGCTGGCCGACTCCGTCACTTTTACACTGTCGGTCGGTTCGGGTCGTGCCGACGTACGTCCAGCTGCCCAGCACGTGAACTCGTTCAACTCGATCATCTTCTCATTCGCTGTCTCTTGCACCGCGGCTTCCCCTTGGGCTCTAGTGAGATCCGTCACGGGATGCTCCTCCACTGTATCTCGCGGTCGCTGGGTTGGCGAGGGCTCTATCTTAGGGTCTTCTCCCAAACATTCCGGATCATTCGGTCCTCGCGCCCCATCAATGTTTCCGATGACAAGGTCGTAAAGGGGGGTCGTCATACATAGAGCGGTAACCTTCCCGCTGAAGTACGAGGTTTCCACCTCAATCTCTGCTTCGGGAAGCATCCGAACCGTACGGTCAATTAGGCAAACCGGTTTCGTTCTGCCTGTCAACTCACTTTCCCGTACCAAATTTCTCCGCACGATAACCGTGGAGCTACCGGTGTCTCTTAGAACCGTAATCTTCTTGCCCGCAACCTTTCCAGGCAGCGTTGGCATTCCCTTCGAAACACAGGTTGGCTGTTTTCACATTACATCCCCCACAATAGGAATTTTCTCCCCATTTTTCAACTCTACGAATCCATCGTTGACGATATTATTACCGGATTTCGGTGCCGCTTGTACACAGGATACTGGATGAGTTTGACTCGCTCCGTTTCGACATGCGCCTGCTTTGTGCCCAGTCTGACCGCACTTTAAACATTTTACTAGCGTAGGGCTCGTAAAGTTAGTACGACAGTTGCTCGCGCGATGACCCACTCGGTTACACAGAAAACATCGCGGAACACTCTCCGGTGCACGCTTCTTTTGTTCGGGTGCCGAAGTTTTCGAATCTTCGAGACACTTCTTCTTGACCTTGGCCAAATTAGTTCCACCTTGCGCTTCCAAGAATTGATCAGCCAATTCAAGCATTCCTTCAAGTGACTCAGCCTTCCTCTCTTTCAAGTACAGCGACAGGCTTGGGTGGCAACTAGTAAGAAATTGCTCTCTAATTAGGAGCTCTCTAAGCTCATTGTACTCCTGCGCTGTCCCTGAAAGTTCAATCCATCTGTCGAAATAATGGCTAAGTCGTGCGGCGTACTGCGTAGCCGTCTCACCATCCGCTGGCTTTCCTGTCCGAAATCTGTCCCGGAAACCTTCCACAGTAAATCTAAATGGCTTCAACAAAGCAGTTTTCACCTTTGCATAGTTGGCTCCATCGGTCGGCGTCAGCCTACCGTACACACTGAGTGCTTCACCACTCAAGCAAGTACTCAAGGCAGTTGCCCATTGATGTTCCGGCCAATTCTGGCACCTTGCAATCGTCTCAAACCGGTGAAGGTACGCGTCAAGGTTGTCCTTCCTTTCATCAAACGCTACAAGCAGCTTGCTTGGGTTCAACCGGAAACCCTGATCTTCCCGTTCGCTGCTTTCAACTCTAGCTTGGACGGGAGTTTCACTTCGCTGTTGCAAACGCAGGCGCTCGAGTTCCATTTCGTGCTGCCGCTGCCGTTCCTTTTCAGCCATCTCCACTTCTCTATCTTCCTTCAGCTATCGCTCCCTCGCTTCTCTTTCTTCTCTCGCCCTTTCGGCTGCCAACCTCTCTCGTTCCAACTCAGCTGCTTTTTCTTCCTTGGCTCTCTCAGCTGCCAACCTCTCTCTCTCCACCGCCTCTTTCTCCTTCTGGCTTACCCACTTCCGTAGTTCGGCGCCAGAAAGCCCCATCTTCTCACCAAGAGCTACCAACTTTTCGAAATCCATTTTGCCTCGCAAATAAAACCTTGCCGTGTGTAAAAGGTATCTGCCTAAATCACTCTATCGGAACACTCCCCTGCACTCGTTAACGAGAACACTGAACAACACACAAAATCGTTCCGATAGCACTATCAACAACTCGAGGCTCTTTCTCACTACTTTGGACACACTGTGCACCAAAAGGTCCTGTGTCGCGGTCGCCAGATTAATTGTCACACAGGTCCCGTTAATTAGGGAGGCGATCGCCGGGCTAATTCCAAGGGCCGAAGTATGGGCCCCCCGAACCACACCACGAAAGCGTGGACAATTTAGAAGTGGTACTTTTTGGCGCGCCAGCGGACGCCGGCTGTGGCCCAAAGAACAAGTCAGAGCCGAGAGTTGATAAACAAAACAAATATTATATTCTCAAAAATGGCAGATCGAAAACAATACACAAGAATGCACACTCCACAATAGTTACATACAATACGTCACCAATCAAACAACGTACTACACAGTACAATCAGCCACACTCAAAACAACGGACACAGACAACGATACGCACTACAATGCAGTCGCATGCATTGAACAACCAAGACACTTAATACTAAAGAGATAGAAAACCTATCCAGTCCAAAGTTCTTGGAACAAAAGTATGGATGATACTCTTCCGAGAATCACTCACTCAAAGTCCAGCGTTGTTGTCGTTCCGCTCCCTCGAAGTTTCTCTTCCAGGAAATCTCACGTCTTCAATAGGCCACTCTCCAAGCTTCAAACTTCTTCGCCGGAAACACGTCGGCTTCACACACGCAGCCGTTGCCACACGTCTTCGCTCGATAGCGGTAAACACACGCTCTTGCCTGTAGCTCGAGCCTTCACCCCTCAGGTGGAAATCCTCTTCTTCTCCTGCTTTGCCCCTACGGACAAAACCTTCGCCGACTACACGGTGGAATCCCTACGTGCTCTGGCGCTAACTTCCGTCTCCTCCTGCTTTCTCGTCTCGGCTGCTCGATTAAATACCTTCCGCGCCACCTTCCAGAAAGTTCTCCTCATTTCGTCGGCGCGATACGCAGCGAAGGCTGGGGAGAGGCGCGAGACTGTACTAGGGCCGTCCCCGACCGATGACTCAACCCGGCAGAACACGCCCCTTTCCTTCTAGAACTTTCCAGTGCTTGCCCGGTGGCCGCTGTGGGGTGAGGAGGTTTATCGGCGAAGCCACGCTTCCGAGGGGAGAGCGTCGCGCGCCCGGGGAGCCTTTAGATGTTTGTTTTCTTTTTTTTTCCGTTGACCTCACGGCGTCACTCCGGCGCGTTATCGCAAGAATTTGGCGGCGCGCCCATTTTGAGCGCTCGTTCTTTGACACTGACACACATGTCTGCTAACACATAGCTCAACTGCAACACACATGTCTGCTCTCACATAAGACTGCTAACACATAGCTCAACTCGGAGACACAGCTCAACTGCGACACACATGTCTGCTCTCACACAGGTCTGCTGCTAACACATAGCTTAACTCTGACACACAGCTCCACTCTCTATCACATAGCTCTATTCTCTACCACACAGCTCAACTCTCTATCACATAGCTCTCTTCTCTACCACGCAGCTCAACTCTCTATCACATAGCTCTCTTCTCTACCACACAGCTCAACTCTCTATCACATAGCTCTATTCTCTACCACACAGCTCAACTGTGACACACATGTCGGCTCTCACATAGGACTGCTGCGACACACATGTCTGCTGCTAACACATAGCACAACGGCGACACACATGTCTGCTCTCACATAGGACTGCTGCGACACACATGTCTGCTGCTAACACAAAGGACAACTGCGACACACATGTCTGCTCTCACATAGGACTGCTGCGACACACATGTTCCTGCTAACACATAGCACAACTTCGACACACATGTCTGCTCTCACATAGGACTGCTAACACATAGCTAAACTCTGACACACAGCTTAACTGCGACACACATGTCTGCTCTCACACAGGTCTGCTCGGACACGCATGTCTGCTGCTAACACATAGCACAACTGCGACACACATGTCTGCTCTCACATAAAACTGCTGCTCGCGACGCGCCACAGGGCTTCTTTTATATGCACCGGGTGGATTCTTTGAATAACAAAATGTCCAACCAGAAGCGCCGCTGGTCATGAGGTCAGACTTCTCCAATGGGGTCGCCGCTGGGCCGCGTCATTCTTTCTTATCGAATCTGAAGAGGCTGCGCTGCAGGTGGCTGCACCCAAGGACAAGTGACGTCGCAAGCATTGCGTCAGACCCGCCAGACAGGAATACGCCGGTTGTTTACTTGATGGGCTCGCGGGCTGAGGTGACTCACTGCACGTGCGCGCCAGAAAGGCGCCGTCGCGTGATGACGCCGTTGAGTTGTTGATCGCGTCCGGCGAGCTCGCGTGCTGGCCTTGACACAGATTGCCTTTTTCAGAGGCACGGACGTTCGCTGTGGACTCGCAGGCATAACACCTCCCACGTTAATTTTGGTTCACGCCAACTTGAGGGGGTGACCACGAGAGCACCTAAACGTAAGCGGCTAGATAGACACATGAATAGATAGATACGCTCAAAATGGCCGAAGTTCGCCAAGAAATCCGTCGCATTTAAAATTGAAAAAGCGTACGTGAAATTCTACAGCATCAGGAGTGATGGCTCTGTATGTTCATAAAAATTGCGCCAGCGTGGCACATACCAAAGTACTTATGAAACTAAGGCTCCCGATTGTAAAATTTCATCGCACCTATCATTTTGGTGGACTTTAGGAGAGGCATGTATGCTATTATGTTGAACATTTCCAAAAAAAGACACTAGAGTATTTTATTAAAGTTTGACAAAATTACATTTTATATATTGATTGATTCATCACAGCACATGTGATCATAAATGCAGTCAAGTACAGGCTATATAATGAAGGTGAAAAGTTGGCTAACATTTTACGTTGTTCCTGAAATACAAAACAAAAAAGGGCTTTCAATAGACTGAATGAACAGTCAAAATATATTGCTTGCATACACGCAAGGAATTGCTGAGCGCAATCACTATAGGGACTGCGTTCACCAAATTCAATGGCGGCCCTTGCTCAAGTACATTCAGGCTGTCCCAACGAACGTTTCTTCGGGGATTTGGTTGTTTGCAGATGTTTGCCTGCTATACCTCCCTATTAGAAATATTTAACAATGTTTTATCTTTACAGTTTTACCTCCGTCGAAGCGAAGCTTGATGCTGCAAGTGGCTCGTGTCATTAAACGAAGCAATAGCTTCCCTTCTTACTTTTCATTGCAAGAAGTCGTATGCTTCTCACGGCTACAAAACATGTCGCTTTGTCAAATTCACTGTTAAGACATGTAAGTATTTAGGAATTAATATCGATTCTGATTTATCATTGCACACTCACTTAACTAGCATTAAAAATTGAGCTAATCGCGTTCTTGGTTTTCTGCGATGTATTGATAAACTCCGTCAAACTTCTAACCTATTGCTTCTTAGTCAGGCCGAAACACGATTAGAATATGCCTGTAGCCTGTGGAACCCTTACCAACATAACCACATTGCCATGCATGCATGAATCAGTACAGAACCATGTCGTACGCTTTGCATTTTCGGAGTGTTCATATAACTTTAGCTGACCGAAACTCAAATCAAAAGTCAACCTTCCAAGCCTTGCATCACGCCGTCGAGTCGCCCTCCTTTCTTTCGTTAATGAGTTCCTTCACAAGTCCACCCCAGCTGATCTTATTGTTACCGCACATCGCCACCCAAGCTGGACCAATCCCGAAAACACCGTAGGTCTATACATTCCACCCACCCCTCCCGAACTCACACTGTCTGTTATGCATCCTTATTCGATAACCAGACATTAGGGAACCAGAAAGACCTTTCTACTAAGACTGAGATTCAATTCGACTTAGTCATCAATAAACACATCATAGAAGAGCTGCTTTGACCGGTATACCCACCTCTCATGAAAAACTCTTTCTTTCGGGTGCCTTTGATGTTTTATAAACAATATAAATGAATTCGTACAAAATGAACGGAGTAGAAAGTGCGGCAAGCTGTAGCTAGAAGAGAGCATTTTGAAGACAGCTACTGTCACGTCAAGACGCAATTTGTAGAAAAAGTAACGGTTAAGGGAGAAATAGTGCCGTTGGTGCAAAATTTGTGTAGTGTGCCCATTGAAAGTATTTATAGAATCACAAGGAGTACTGCAGCATATTTTATGCGGGTTGAAAATGTATTTCAAGTACTTTAAACTTACACTTGTAAAAGCCTGTGAAGTGTTTTTTTTTAATATCTTCACGCATATGATCACGCTTTTAGTGCTCTTTTATTTCATTTGATTATGATTATCTTTAGTCTTAACTAAGTTGCGCAAAAAAAATTGAAGTACCAAAGGGAGACACCGGGACAAAGCGCTGTGTCCAGGTGTCTTCCTTTTTTACTTCAATATTTTCGCGCAACTCAGTTAAGATGAATTACCAGCTCGCCCGTGCTTCTCGTTTATCTTTAGCATGTTCTTTTTCTTATTTCAATATTTTTCTCCAGTGAAAACTACTCCGTACTGAAGTTCGAGTTACGCAATAGTGCCAACACTTTCCGATTATATTTTGTTTAGGGAGGACAATGTGTGTTTTTACTCATTTCGCACAAGCCATTTGCTCTTTTTCTTTAATTTTGATTCCAGACCAATATTTCATAATTGTTGCTGCTTCATTTCTTTAGAGCTCAGCAAAAAATTTTAAAGGTATTTAGGCTGAAACAAACAAGAACAAATGACAAATCTTATTCACAGACAATTTGCGCTCGTCTGTGTGTGCCCCTTTTTTCGTCCTTGTTCAACTGCTTCGCGCAAAGTGGCTAAAAGATAAATTCTTTTTAACTAGGCCGCCAAGTAGTTGCAAAGGCAGACATGTTTTGAAACTTTTAAAACTTATTTACTATGCAAAACAAGATTTGTAAAGCAAACAAATTGCGCATGCATTGCGCACAAGTTCTGCAGGTGCACTGGACTTACATTTAATTTTTAGGAACAGACGGCGATAACAATGTATGATGTTTAGGATACAAATCAATGCCATCAACGGTTTTTTGACGAGGGTGAGGGTGAGGAGAAAGTGAGGATGATGGTGTTGATTAACCGTAAATATTTCACGATAAAAATGCCAACTGTGTTACAAGGTTACATTAACAATAACTGTGCAGGTACAAACCCTCTATTCTCCGTTGTCTAACGCCACGGAGACGACACGACATGTTATTCATATGACTCAACCTAGGATAACTCAGAATGCTCTACTAAAATCATTTCAAATAAAGCTTCTTGAGTCACGCACATATAATCAATGAATCTGAACAAGTGGCCTCCAGTAGACTAGGCTACAACAAAGCAACCAGAAACTACACAGCACGCATGCCATCGGCTACTGCCACCAGACATATGGGTACCACAGAAATAATGAGTTAATAAAAAGAGAGAGAGAGAGTAAAATCCTAATTTGCAAGGTGCCTTAGGGGAGGCGCCTTAAGTCCAGGATGATTCGAGCTCAGACAGCGAGCATCTTGTGACCTCGCAAGCCAGGATCAATGCCTGGCAGCAATTTTGTTGAGGTATACTGTCATCTATCCAACGTTAGCGTTAGGCATCAATGTAATCGACCAAGGAAGGAAGAAAGGACGGAAGGAATGAAGAAAGGAAAGAAGAAAGAAAGAAATAAAGAAAGAAAGAAAGAAAGAAAGAAAGGAAGGAAGGAAGCAAGGAAGGAAGGAAGGAAGGAAGGAAGGAAGGAAGGAAGGAAGGAAGGAAGGAAGGAAGGAAGGAAGGAAGGAAGGAAGGAAGGAAGAACAACAAGAGAGAAGGCAGGCAGGTTAATCAGGCACATGCCCCATTTGCCACCCTAGGCTGGGGCGATGGGAAATGGGAGTATAAATATAACAAATAGAGGAAAGAGAAGGGAAAGAGGGTAAGAATTCTTAGTACATGAGCTGACACGTATGCAGTGGTGATACTATACAATTAAGAGTCAAGGGTGTTCACATCGCCCCTTAGTCCTCAGAAAATGCAAAAGGGCTTGGACCGCCTTGTGAGCAGACGAAAGACGAGGACGGGGCTCCATTAGAATCCAGCAGACTGGCCAATCACAGATTAGCTCCAGCAGATTGGCTGATCGTCCAATTGTGGCAATGCGTCAGACAGTTTGTGTTCATCAGAGGCAAATCGAGGGCAACGCCATAACACATGGAGGGTGTCTTCGTCGATGCAGCAGACCACGCATTGCGAACTGTCGGTCACTCCAATGAGGGTTGTTTATGCTTTTGCAAAGGTGACGCCCAGTCAAAGCAGATAAGGAAGCGACGGAAGCGGGAGAAAAGCCTATGTGTAAGCGAACAGATACTTCGCAAACCGCAAAATTGATTTATTATAGGTTAAGAAGCACAGATACTTGGGCGAGTTTGTATTGATCCTCGTCCTGTTTATTCCTTCTCGCGCTATTTAGTCCTCCTGGTGTATCTTGTCTGTTATTACACTCGTATAAGTACCCTCATAGATAATCTAGGAAAGACAAGTAATCAGCTTAAAAACAAAACAAGCAGTGACGTCACCTTGCTTAGGAGGCACACAATAAAACCACTGGCACGATAAATAATGAGCCGCCGGTACACATGAAGTTAAACGTATGACCAGGTCATACGCATTTTAACAGGCTCAACTACTCAAAATAAGATGACACTGGCTGGCGCGGCCCATCCCGATAGAAATCAGACGGTATCTCAAGCCCTCCAGTTTAACCGATGCCCTTCAGAATTTTATTTTTCTCCTAAAGCCACAAATGATTGTGGGGCCATATCGATGCTATTCATGGGGGCCAGCTCTATAGCACCACTCGTGATCTCACGAAATTTGTCCAGTACTGCGCTATAAAAAAAGTCAATAAAAAGTAAACTATTTACATGCCTAAAAAGAGTGAAAATGGCCTCTTTTAGTCGCAGAAATCAGTTATACTGTGATTAAACTTAAAAACTTGCCCCGCTAAACTTTTGCGATGAATTAGGCCTCGTACAAGCCTCAGCGGGGAAAAAAAGGAGACGTGGAAAAAAAAGATTGGTGGACGCCTGGCTGAGACGGGAAGGGACCCTAAGCACCACTAGACGGGATGAGCAGTGGTTGAACGCGAGACAATGGCGCTTTCCCTGGAATCCAATATATACGTCCACGTCGGAACACTGCCTTGCACAGGGAGGCCGGTCGCCTCGACTTATTTTCGCTCTTTGTCCCAACGCTTGGTCACACAGTGAACGTGGCGAAAACGCCAAATCAAATAAAAAAAGCCGCTGGGCGCAGCCTGTGGCACAGAAGCCAGCTCGATCTGTCTTTGTCTCCGAGAATCCACTTAGCTATGCGGTCAAGATTGAGGGCCACACCACGCGAGTGCGTGAGAACGGACGCCCAGGGGCGTGATTCCGCACTTGCGCATGCGTATTTTGTGTGAGCGTGGATGGAGAAGCACAAAAAGTTGCAGTCTGCGTACATAACACGCTAGTTTTGTCCGGTATAAAATAAAGTTTGTCGCGAACAGGTTCCTAACTCAGCTTTATTCATTAGTCACACCATTGTGGCAATATCGTGCTGAAACGCACCAATAAGTCCACAAAATGAGGAATTCGTGAAAATTGCTGCTAAAACATGCAGACGCGTTTGAACTGAGAACACCTGAGGAATTGTGAAAGGAGAAGCTTATTTTTTGTTTATTTTAAGCTTGAATATTATGCGGGGCCAGAAGCCCGTATCGGACAGAAAAAGAAAGATATTTTATTGTTTTATAGATACGTGGGGTTTAACGTCCCAAAACCACCATATGATTATGAGAGACGAAAGATATTTTATTGTTCGATACCGCTGTACTTAGGCGGAGCATACTGAATGCTTCGCCTTATGTCACTCAGAGAAACCACGATAGTTTTACAAACCGATCTCTCTCTCTCTGTCATTCTTCACGTGCTTTCCATTTTTCAGCCCATTCACGGGCACATGAGCATTGATTACAATATGTAGCTAGATCTGCTAGATGGGCTGTATTTTTGCTATTGTGATGATGCTATCTGAGGCTTGTGTCGATGCCTCTCGATGTTTGTTGTATTGCTTTTAGCAAGTTAATGAAACTGCAGGGCATGTTCATGGAACTTCAACGTCACAATCACCTTATTTCTGCTCATACTTTATCTTACATATCTTGCATTTCCTAGTTTAATTTGCATAGTATTTTTGTTACAAAGACATATTAGTTGGGCATACACCTATCAGTTACGCACAGATTCACCGTCTACAGTAGTGAATCTCGTGGAGAGAACTCAAAAAGTAGATGCTATTTAGGCGAGAGTGCTGCGTTTTTACCGCTCTAACGTCTGCTTCGCACTCAAAATTTAAGTGAACAACACAAGAAATAAAACAGTTGGAAGTTGCACAACGTCCATTTACCTCTATACCCACCTCTGACACTTCTTCGTCAATATTGTTTTAAAACAGCGCATATCGAAGACTTCGACCTGAAGCAATTATCACCACTCATCGCCCTACGTACTAACGCAATAGAGCAGCCAAAGTGCTTTATTAAATAATAAAGTGGGCACCCAACAAACAGCGAAGAAAAATACTCTTACGAGCAGTTCTCCAAAAACTAGGTACCTTATTAATGTAGCGGACAGCCTTCTCCAGCAATCGACAAGCGGATCAACGCTTTAAAAGCGGGACGCTGTTTCTCTAATAAATAAAGTTGGGGCACCCACCCTTTATACGTAATGCACTAATACATTACGAGTTGCGGTTGGCATTTCGCCTGTAGTTATGTTTTTTCACACGCCTCTTCTACACCAAGAGTATACGGCAAAATCGTTGTTTCCGTTGTGCCAATCGATGTTCCGATACTGGAAGCAGCAGCGTGTTTTTGAGAAGCTGGCGGCGCACGTTTCACCGATATACCGCAAAGGCCATTCGTTTCTCTTCTAGCGTATTGCATTTGCCTCGCTCGCGAGAGCGAACCGATTATCTCAGCTTTTTTTTTTGCGTTGACTCGGCGAAACTACATTCGCTCGATCTTTAGTTCGATCGGCCCGGATGCTGTAGTTAATTGGTGGCTATACCTCCGAGCGCCATGCCAAGCTCTGGACAAGGTATTGATTACTATACTACACTAATTACAGTGCACACGCGAGGAACGTGTGCGCGTTAAGGAGCAAGTTGTACCCGAGCCACAGCCGCCGTGAATATCAAAAGAAAAAAAATGGGGCTTGGGTTTTATTGATGTCCTGCGGGCGACACATGCTTGTTAACGTCCAAAAACATCATCTTTGCCTAATAATATACTCCTTCTGTACCAATCATTTGTGTAGGAAACCTCTGCAGACATCCTTGTCTGTCATTCTTCTAGTATGACGGAAAGAAGTGATCTACTGAATCATCAGCACTTGGACCGTGGGCATGTGAACTGTCGTACACTGGTGAACAGTTTCATATAGCGCTGTATATTGGTGAACACGTGTACTTATGCATGTGTGCTGCATTATTTCCGCGTCAGAACCAGAAAGCCTCATTGATAAAGTGCCCCATCCGCCTTGATGCTGGGAGTTGCCCCCGTTGATCCAGCAGCTTACAGCATAATCTAAAATATGTTTCAGGTTTGTATATGCACAGCTAATTTTAGAACTAACTGCGAAGCGTCCTTTGAACTCACGTAAGTTCTAACAACAGATATCAACAAATCTGGTATCTGTTCTCATCAACGTTGGGTCTAATAAAGAAAAAAAATAAGCCCTGAAATTTTAACTTTTTTTCTTCAAAATACATCAGTGGTTTATAAATAGGAAACAATGAAGTATGGAGTAAATGATATAAAATTGTTCATCGACATCGTTCTTTGCGTGGTGATTTTTTCACATTCTCGAATAGCAAAAAAAAAAGGCTTCACAGCTTTGAAAAAGTGAATTTTTAATATAATATGTGCAATATTTAGTTTGCAGTCTACATCCATTACATCAAACTAGAAAAATGCTAAAGGACCCTAGTTTTAAGTTCTGCCGCAGTTCCAACCAGAGGGCTCGTCAATTTCCTTTTATTTCGATAGCAGATAGCGACCTTGTGATGACTGTACAGCACCACAAATTCTTCGTTGAATGGGTGCTAGAAAAATAAAAAGAATCTATAAATTGAATAGATTCATTCACTTGTTGTACACAAAAACTAGTAGAAAGGAACGACTGAATGACGAACATCAGTAATTGATTGTGACATGACATGCTCGACAGTTGCACTGAGATAAACAATAATACCCCTATCAGATATAGCTGTATAAGAAGGAAAAACAAAGACGTACTGTGTCAGTCCTTCAGACGTTATTAAACTTCGCGATAAGACGAGAACATAAGTGAGAAAAATACGAAACACCATGAGCGTATTTTGTATGTTTCTTATTTGCGCACCCATTTTTTCGAGCAGTTTGTTCGACGTCCAAAATCTATGCAAGAACTAAGCCGCAAGAACATCCCACTTGGCCAATCACATAATCTTGGCATTCAATTTTGGCAGTCTTATCATTCCGATGACAGGCTCCCGTGGAACCACGTACGAAGAAGGCAATGCTTGTTTCATGTGTAAACTACGTTCAGCTGATTCAGTGGGCGTCAATGATCTGACATCGCATGCTCTTGCGTTCACCTTTCTGATTAATGCTCTTGCACGTAAACCAATACGTAGGTCCATTCGTGATAGACGTCGACATAAAACATCTTACTTTCAATGAAGCACGTTCTCTCTGATAAAGTATTCAACTTTTCATTGGTGCACGGACACACATACTTGAAACAGCCTTGCTAGCCTTCACACAAGTGCACGCCATAATTTCCGGGAGCAATATGTATAAACATTGCATTTTGTGGTAAGCTTTTGTGGTTTCGATTGCTCAAAAGAGCTAAGCATAAATCTGCACGTAATGAGCTGATATATCTGCGCATAAAATATAACCTACGGACATTTAAAGCACTTTTTTTATTGACAAGTCATCTTCGTTTTTCGACAGCCCTAGGGAAAGCAAACATTACCGCGTATGTGATGGTAAGAACACCAAACAACTTCTCGTTCAACGATGCTGCTGCAAGAGGCATTCATGAAACGTTTAACCGAATACTTGCGCGAATTCGAGGCATCACCACAAAGGGAAGTTTGGCGTTCCCTTGGCAGGCAGTGTTAATGCCCTCCCCACACCAGAGCCAGGGGACGCGCACAAAACATTTTTGTTTGACATCAAAGTTTTTTTTCACCAGCATCATCACGCAAGTTCTATTGCAATGAATTTTATCAAGACAGCGTTTTCAGTAAAGGAACTGGTAGCGAAGCTTCCATGAAACCCCATACCTTCAGAAAGTGGCAGCTCATCAGCTGCTGGTGGCGCTTAACGCCATTTCTGTGAGGAGAGAACACTTCAGATGGAGCAATGACAAAAAATGAAGTAAAGAACGCGTTATCCGACAAAAAAAGTGATGCCATGGTGTTGCCACTAGCACGGAATGAGGTCAAAATGTAATTTTCATAGGGCCCTGATCCCCAAGGCAAGTCTTTAACAAGCGCGCTTCAACCCCAGCTAAATATCAACTCATAACTAGACAGTGGTTAAGTCTACCCCTCTTTCACTCGCCTTTGTTTCATATGAAAACCAATTCTTTAAAATTGTAATCTGCGTTAGCGACATCTTCCGCAGCCGGATTGAAGACAGCAGAATCATAGTTGCTATGTTTGCAGCACTGCTTATTTGCTCCGCATATACGTATATGTTCCTCAAAGGGCACATAGCTTGTGTGCTTCAGTTCTAAAAAGGATAAATCACGGCAAGTCACGCCAAATTCATCCCGTTTCAGTTTTGTTCAAAAGTAGGAATAACGCAAATATAATGCACTGCACACAATGAGCACCACGTAGTAGCTTAATAACTACAAAAAGTGCGCGGGCACAACATGCGCAATGTTTTCCCTTATTTTCGGGCAATATATTGTTAAGTGTACATACAGGCATGCGAACGGGAAAGCGGTAAACAACTTCGCAATCTACTCACCGACAACAGCGGTAATAGTAGGCAGGGCTTGTTCACGAAGAAAGCCGAGCCTCAGGGATACTGATTCATGAAAATCCAGTGAAAACAGCACTCCAAATTGTTGTGCCGATGGCTTGTCCAGAAGACTTGATTGATTTGGGGGGTTTAACGTCCCAAAACCACCATATGAATATAAGAGACGCCGTAGTGGAGGGCTCCGGAAATTTCGACCACCTGGGGTTCTTTAACGTGCGCCCAAATCTGAGCACACGGGCCTACAACATTTTCGCCTCCATCGGAAATGCAGCCGCCGCAGCCGGGATTTGAACACGCGACCTGCGGGTCAGCAGCCGAGTACCTTAGCCACTAGACCACCGCGGCGGGGCTTGTCCAGAAAGACTTGGATCCTCAGGTATGATACGCGTGTTGCTAATGCATCCTCGCGTGGCCCGCTGCTTCTGCGGACACCGAGGCAAGCGCTGGGCGTTGAATGTTATAGCCGCACCGTACCGTTGCTCGTCGGACACTTGGTTCAATACGTTCACAAACGATGAAACATATACCTAACAAGCCCACGCACAACAACAACTACGCTCTTAACACATAAATTCACAGAACACAGGCGAATGCGCAACAGCACGCACGTGAAGGGGGGTTCACCACAGAAGAGCGCGCTTTGCAATGCGCCTGAAGGGTTGCACTGAATAGTAATGTCCCACGCCTCGCTTCAGATGGCGCCAGGAAATTTTTTTTCTGGTAATATATAAACACATCATATATTCTTTGCACAATGCACCTTCATAATATTGTTGCAGAAATAGATCTGTAAACTGTAAAGCATAATGATTCCTACACCTTGAAAAAAATTGTATTTTATACCTCCCCTTGTACGGTTGCGCTACAACAGTATCACCCGTAGCTGGCTTCGCTGATGCCCCTGGCAACATGCTCGGAACCGATTTTCGCGTCAAGGCTTGCGGCCTATTTGAATCAACCTTGTCTTCAGGCCATCCTCACTGGGATGGACATTATTATGACCGGTGCGCACAGTTCTGTGGGTTTGCGAACTCTGAGTCCTGTAGAAACTTGAGATAACCCATATCGCACGTCGCATGTTACTGGACGATATTTCAGTGATTATCGTTGCGTGCAACTGACAGCACACGAGAAAAAGGCCGCTAGTACGATACCCGCTGCTGTCCCCACGTGGCAACTTGGACCTACGTCAGGCTGTGTGGACACGTCATTGTGTAACCACTCACACAGTATCGCAGACGAAACTGAATTTTTAATGTGACAATGTTAAAAAAAAAGTCACAGCTTCGCCACAAAGGCAAAATAATCAACGCGATAGCAACAAGTTGGAAATTAACCCACCAAATGACAAGCAGATCGAAACGTACTCCGCATTTCTTACGCACAAATGACGCACGAAACGTACTCACAGGTACAGATGAAAGCGAATAAGCGTCGCAGTTGTTACTTTGCTCTGTCTGAAAAGCGTGCTTTTTTCGCAAACGAAGACTGGGCAACAGTCAGTGACCTTTGTGCGCCCGGTAACTACAACCGCAAAGTTCTAGTGAAGTTCCAACGCCAGCCAAGACGTACAATCGTGCCACCGCGAGACAAGGGTGCGTGAGCGAGCATTCACTTTCTTCACCACGTCTTTTCCCCTCTGTGGGGCAAAGTAGGCATGTGAGATGAGAACGCACGCTGCCGCGCGCTCATTGCGCCATCTTTTTGGCAATGCTAAAAACATGACAGCCCCTCCCCCAATATGCCCATCACAAGCGGTAAGTGGTAGATATAAATAGCGTCCCGTTTGCACGTTGAAGGATGCGCTCCTCGGTGGCTCAGTGATGAAAGGGGTGGTGACACCAGATTTTGAGGCTATCCCAACCCTGTTGTGGTTTTCCTCTGTATGCAAGGATTGTCCACGCGAGGAGTCGGACACAACAAACGCGTAGAATATATTTTAATTCACTTCTAAAAGTGTAGCTGAATGCTCACTCTCCCAATCTAGGCAAATCGCTTGCGCAGCAACACTGACGTTTCAGTATAGAAGAAGCAACGGCAGTTGTCGTGACGTCACACCAAATTTGTAGTGAGGTAAGTGACCTCCGCCATCTCCGAAACGCATTTTGTGAACAAGCGGAGAACTAGCCTGCTGTTAGGAGTGCAGAGAGACTTTGTGCGTCCGTCAATGACTCTGGGTGCTTTCGAAAAGACAATGGACGCGTCGTTCAGAGACGCTGCGAGCGCACGTCCAACAGCGGGGCTGTCTCATCTTTCATCAGCATCTCGTAGCCTATAAAAGGCAGGTGCATCGGGCGGCTTTCTCGTCCACGTTCTGTGCATACGTTGTAAATATAAACGCTTTGTTTCCTTCTTGCTGCCCTTTGCCTTGCCACTGCCTCGATGCTACTGCAGCTTGCCATGGCGACTGTCAGCGCGTTTGTTTTGCTGGCACTTGGTGTGGCACGAGTGTATGAGCGCAGACGAAACTTAACACAATGTGCGTCACAG
The DNA here is from genome assembly GCF_043290135.1 of Rhipicephalus microplus. Taxonomy (NCBI): domain Eukaryota; kingdom Metazoa; phylum Arthropoda; class Arachnida; order Ixodida; family Ixodidae; genus Rhipicephalus; species Rhipicephalus microplus. The sequence continues at coordinate 256,358,474 of NC_134700.1, read as the reverse complement.
CTTTGTGTGCTCACATGATCAAGCCACCTATGCATCGACGTCACTGCCCAATTCGCATCGCGAAACTGAATATAGTCCACATAAGTAGAGCCTTGTTAAATTATTTAGCGAAAAGACACGAGTTTGGTGTGTGCATAGTGCTTCCTGGAGCTGAAGGAAACGCTTACAGCAAAGAATACGCATGCCACAAATTTTGTGGCACCACCCTTTTAACGCCTCACACTCGCAACGCAGAGATTCAAAGTTAGATTCCGCGCGCCGAAGTCTTTTTCTGAATTTTTTTTCATTTCTTGCATTTTCATATACATGTTTGTATGTATATACGTATACAAATACAGTGAGTGATGGTGACGCCGACGCCGGCGGCAAAATCCAGCGGAGTGAGTCCATTATAATTGCTATCGCAATAAAACATATTCAATGCGTTCCAGATCACTATTGTACCCGTTTAAAGGTTTGCGAAACCTGTACTGTCTTTTAGAGCAACTATACGAAAACTGGTAACGTTCAAGACAGTAGTCTTAAGAGAAGGTCTGACATTGCAGCACTTCCTTCTCAATTCTCTACAATTCAGTAGGGTAGTTAAAATGTTTTTTTCTAGGGTGAGGGTGTCAGTCATTCGTTTTGTGTTCGTGCGTGCGTTTGTGCGCGTGCTATATGAACCTGCTAAATTGAATATTTCGCAGTGCATGAATTCTCGTACACCCCACATTTCTACTGGCTACGGCAGTGCTACAGTTAGCATTCCGCAAAGAAAATCTTTTTACATACATAATTGTATCCATCGTTTGAACATGTACTAGCGACCACGAAAACACAGCGAAACGAAGCGAAAAAGCCCTGCTCTTTAGAAGACCTAACGTAAAGCTGCAGCACATGAAGGGCTTATTTGGCACGATGGTACTTCGTGCGCGATAAGCCATCAACCCGGGCCATACTCGCATTAAGCGTTTGTTTATCACTCATAACCAGCAAAGCGAAACTCACCGTCACGTTAGGTATAAAGCACAGAAAGTAGCATGCGTGGTGAGGCTCTCATTTTACTTGCAAATTTCAATTACCCAGTTCACGTGCCAGTAGTATTATGCATCACAGGAGCAAGGTTTCTGACACGAGTAACTGGCGTGTTTGTTTACGGCATGGCGTGAAATGGGATGGTGAGGTGCGTGTGCATGGTCAAGAATAAAATATCGACGCCAAAGCCGCATATACACCATGGGGCTGTGCTGTTCCGCACGATGCACAAAAATAAACAAAATTATGTTATCCAGTGGAAAACAGCGCTAAGCGACGGGATGAAGGACACACACCAAGCCAGTGGTTGTTAGCGCCACGGTTTGTGTCCTTTCTCGTACTGTCCTTTAGCGCTGTTTTCTACCGGAAATTGAGAACCAGCTCAAATGCATGCTCTTCTGTAGAAAACTCTGTTAATACTGAACATATTTTTTTATTCTGTAGGCATTGAAGATCAATGGATCACTTTGTCATTGCGTCGTCGCCTATGTTACAAAGGTTTTTATGCTTTTTCTCAGCATTATGTTCAGCTTCTTGCCATATAGTACCTCTAAAATATGTTAGGGAAACTCACTTAGGTATGATTTATATTTTAATCAACGTAATTTGTATATTTCTATTCAAACCATAAATATTGATTGATATGTGAGGTTTAACGTCCCACAACCACCATATGATTATGAGAGATGCCATAGTGGAGGGCTCCGAAAATTTCGACCATCTGGGGTTTTTTAACATCCACCCAAGTCTGAGCAGACGGGCCTACAGCATTTCCGCATCTATCGGAAATGCGGCCGCCACAGCCGGGATTAGATCCCACGACCTGCGGGTCAGCAGCCGAGTACCTTAGCCACTAGACCACCGCGGTGGGGCAGAACCTTAAATATCACAGTTTATGCAGTGTTGGAAATCTACAGGGTGTCGCAGCTTTGTGTAAACAGAGTTTAAAATATGCCGACATACGCAGTGACGACGTGATCAAAGGCATGTTGCTGACTGTTGACAGGAGTGAGTCAGACTATTGTTTGAGTTGTGATCAGGTGCTTAATTATGTCACTTTTATTAACTAACATTTACGCAACGAAAATGGGTTGGACAATCCACTGAGCAGGTTGTTCATCGGTTTGCAAAGCGCCCGATGAGACAGTCTCAAGCTTTATACCTGTTAAGTTTTAGGGTTTGCCTACTAACTGCGAATTCCCGCGAAATGGAAGAAATACCACGCGACAAGCCCACTCGTGCGCCAATACGCGTGATGATTATATAGTGCTCCCTAACCTTCCGCGTACAAACGACCTTAGAATTTGCCCAATTGTGTTGTTTCGACAGGGCCGCAACGATGGTGGTGACTTTGCGATGACCATGTTTCACAATCGGCCACAAAAGCAATAACCAATGTTAATGCTTATCGCTGTCATGAACCGTTGCGAGGGAAGCGTCATGTTCGTACGTCCGACGTTATATGAAGCTCCAAAATCAATGCGCCCGTCGGCAGGTCAGTGTGTTCGTCACGTGCTAGTTTTAATTAAACACGAAATTCTTTCTAGGGGACCTTCGACGCGAACATTTTGGTTTGGCTCTCTGTCTGTCTGTCTGTTTGTTTGTCTACCCCCAGCCGTACACTGAATGGCACCAATATTGCTCTAAGTTCAGTATTCACACTTGTGCGATTGTCAATTAAGAAGCAATTACTGTGCATATCTGAGGCACCATACCTACATGTATATATTTTGTATGTGCGCCTTTTACTATAAATAACTAAGTAATTTACTATAAGTAACATATCTACTATAAGTAATTTACTAAAAGTAACTAAGTAATTTACTATAGGTAACAATGTTACTATAAGTAACATAAGTAATTATAAGGACCGCAGCGTTTATCATGCTGCGCTGACCATACAACGGTTGCACGAAAAGGCAAGTGTTTCCAACACTTTGCTGGTACGACACTGTGGTGGCACCTACCCCTCGCCTTGCGTTCTTCACCTTATCACCTCTGAGACGCCGCACGCTTCGTTTTTCATCATAACTGCCACATAGCGCTCATGTCTCACGTGTGACGTGACTTGATGCGTTCGTTCGCCTCCGCTGCACGCTCGAGGCACTCTAACGCAGCGCCTCCAGAATACCATTCACCGATTTTCTTGCGCAGAACATCAAATAAACGTTTTCTTCACTCTCTCCAGGCGCAATACTATCGTCTTTCGACGACATTATCAGGTTAACATGCAGGCACGGGGCCATACAGGGCAGATACGAGGCCACAAGGGTGAAGCGTTGGAGATGCTTGCGCGCTCGCTTATCCTTTGCTGGAGAGAATTGTGTGCATTCGGCTTTCACCGGAACGATTGTGTTAGTTTCCAGGCCCACAAAGGCCACTTCGCTCGCTGTACAGGCCCCCAGATTGATATGCGGGCTTTAACGTCCCAAAACTACCATATGATTATGAGAGACGCCGTAGTGGAGGACTCCGGAAATTTCGACCACCTGGGGTTCTTTAACGTGCACCCAAATCTGCGCACATGGGCCTGCAACATTTCCGCCTCCATCGAAAATGCAGCTGCTGCAGCCGCGATTTGATCCCGCGACGGGGTGGTCAGCAGCCGTGTACCTTAGCCACTAGACCACCGTGGCGGAGTTGTACAGGCCCCCTTTGCGAAAATTGCGCGCTTTTTATGCACAGCGAAGTATAACAACTGGGACACTTTTTAGTTTGAACTCACTTCCCCTCCGTGGCGGTCTAGTGGCTAAGGTACTCGGCTGCTGACCCGCAGGCCGCAGGATCAAATCCCGGCTGTGGCGACTGCATTTCCGATGGAGGCGGAAATGCTGTAGGCCCGTGAGCTCTGGTTTGGGTGCACGTTAAATAAAGAACCCCAGCTGGTCCAAATTTCCGGAGCCCTCCACTACGGCGCCTCCCATAATTATATGGTGGTTTTGGGATGGTAAACCCTCCATATGAATTAGTTTGCACAGATCTGTACTTGTGATTACGTTACGTGCGTCGTTTTCGTTTAAACAGTGGGCTAAGTTCCGAGCGGTAAACGTTGATAGTTCGCTCTCGTCCTGTGTATGCTGTTTTCGTGCGTCATTCGTGTGTGAGCAGTGCACTGCACGTTTGGATCTGCTTGCGGTTCTCGGAATTTTAGCCCAAGTTGTTGCTATCGCATTTATTGCTTCGCCCTTGCGGCGAAACTGCGACTTTTTTATTTCGCAGTAATTTGTAGTTAACCTAAATACGCTAATAATTACCACTTATAAAGTTCAAAATTGCCCAATAGGACGTTTTGAATACCGATCTACAACGTTCTTATTGAAATGTGCACTCATCTTTGTTCCATCAAAAGTTAGTTCGTTAAAAAGGTCAAAATGAACAATTGATCAGAGCACAAAAATACAGTCTGATTCACTTTAGACAACGATTTACAGCATGCATTCGATCGCGTTGTAAATGAGTGTGTTGGCATATTTTTAAACTCATGCTAATGATAGCTTGAATACCCTGTGTACTTGCAATAGAACTATAGCAAAGAAACGACGAATGGCGCCGAGAAATCCGAGACGACCACAGTTTTTAGCTGCAGCGCTACACGTATTGATCGCGCTTGCTGCAGGCATGGTTTTAGCATGTTGACAAGACAATAACCGCTCTTTTAAGTCGAAGTTCCTTCACTAATTTACTCATTCCTTCATTTAGCGTTCAAGTGGAAGGAAATTGAGTAGAAATGGTTGTGCTCTAATTTGCGAATGTTTGCGGCTTTCCGGAGGCGTGCATGGTAGATCTTACAAGGCTTTGAGGTTAATTCGCCCAACATGTTTTTTTTTTCACGGGATGTCTTAGGCATTATAAAGATGCTTGTCTTGAAAGACCTCCTAGAACTGCCGTCATCTTACCCTAAAGCAGTCAAAGCTGTCTTGTGCTTTTTGAGGACTACAGGCCTACGTGACCACCTTTAACTTTTGTGTAGTGCTACCGCTGCATACGCGCCAGCCGATTAACTGATAATCCTCCTTTTTTTGTTTTTTCTCTCTTTCTCTTTCCTTTCCTCTCTCTCTCATCTTTATGCCACCTTCCTATTCCCCCCGCGTAGGGTAGCAAACCGGGCATGTGCCTGGTTAACCTCCCTGCCTTCCCTCTTGTTGTTTATTCCCCCCTCTCCTGTACCCTAAAGACGTTTCTTACGCATCAAGCATAGCCTACCAAAAAAAAAAGCAAGACAAAAACAGTTGAGCATCTGCCCCAACCAAGCTTTTAAACACACTATAGAAGGCTCAGTGGCATCACGAAACCTTATAATTTGCTTACCCTATGCGTTGCTTGAAGTTGGGAGTTACACCTTAACCCCTGTGAGATATAACGGCAACACACCCGCACAAAAAGATGAGAGGGACCACTAATATAGCAACGACACATCCGAACCCAAAAAAAGAAAGGCCACGAGTTCACTGTGATATACCACAGTCCACGAGTTCACTGTGGTATACCACATTGAACTCGTGGTCTCTCTTTTCTTGGGTTCGGATTCATTGTCGTTCATTATTAAAAAACTTTGAACTGGTCGAGGTCTTGTAACGCATTATCTAAAACATCAAAAACTTGGGATCTCGAGATTATTAAGCCCTCTGTGGTTTTGGGACGTTGAACCCCACATATTAATTAATCAAGCCCTCATTGTATTTCAGGAATTTAAACTTATCAGTAGAACGTACTATCAACATACTGGAGAAAAAAGGCACAACAGGGGCCAATATTTGTCACAAGCACTGCGAAGCCTACAGGTGAAAGCCATCATATATCAAATTAACTGATATATTTGATATGAAGATGGCAAGCATGATAACAATAACATGAAATCAAGCTAAACATAACTAGGTCTGACAAGGGCATAGAATCTTCGTGCCGAACACCAACACGAATGGCGAGTTGAAATTTAGTTAAATCAGCAGTGCCAAAAACTGACACACTGAAAAAAAAGGGAATGCGACAATACAAACTGTACCAAATACGCACTAAATATCCGAAGAATTTATAAACATAAAAGCTAGCTTTTTCTGCGACAACCTTTTGTAAATTTTCACAGCAATACACAGAGCGCCGCAGGAGTCTACGAAAAACATAAAAGAATAAATGTACAGTGATTCGACAGCACTCGTTCAGGGGCAGTTCCACAAGCATTAGTACAGTCATTATAATGTTATACTGTAGCCTTACTAAAAAAGAAAAAAAAATATAGTTCAGCTCTGCTCACAGTTTATTCATAGTCTGCTCCCCCTTTGAAGCTGCACTAAAATGAGCTTAAGTAACGGTCATTTTTAAATGCTTTCTCACGTCATCAATCTTTTCTGTCACAGCAAATTTAGTACCACCAAGTGGGGTAGAAACTAATAGAGGCATGATTTTTACCAACACGATGAATCTTTTTCATTCGCCAAAACGCCAATGATATCTTGACTGAACTTCATCTGTTACGTTTTTTTTCCCTCGCAGCTCTTATGTTGCGTACGTGCCCCCTTTTTTTTTTTGGCCTTAACGCCGGCATGGGCTAACGTCCTAACGTCCTCTCATTTGTCCTCAATGCAGTAAACATGGTGAACTTAAAATAGTAAAGGCTGTGAATAGCGTAGAAACGGAACTAGCATCGATCACTCAATGTCAGTGCTGATGCAGTTTAGGTGGTTACTCTTGTCAAACTGTTCGGTCTTACAACTGGCGATAAAGAGTGATGCCGCAATCCCTAGTGGTGCAGTATTCATGGGTCAAAGAATATATATTGCAGTACAACGTTGCAGTAGCAGCAACAGCTGCTGCTGCTAGCATTACTCTTTAAATATACTGAATTTTTTAAAACACTGATCGCTCTCTGTTTTATGATACATTGCAAGAACTAAATTATTTCTACCGAAAACACGTTCTTTTGTGAATGTAGTGACATGTTCTTTTCGCGCTATTGCAACATTCGTGCTTCATAGATTCTTGTGACCCTTTGATGAATTTCGCGAATAAGCCACCCATCTAATCACTTGCCCGATTGTGACATCTGGAGAAAACAAAAAAAAGTACCAACTAAAAAGCTGTGGTGTCGCACACATCTACGTACAGCCATGTACAAATGTAACGCGAACAGGAGAATAAAGAGTAGTTAAAGTTTTACGAGTAATAAGTTCAAAACGATATCATAGAGCATTTGTTATGTGATTGCTACCGACCTTATATGCCTCAGTTTAACTAATTAAAATAAAGTTATGCTGGTGTTATGCCAACTACGGGCAATAAAAAGGAAGAAGCGCGTTTTATTGAACTTCGATGTTTTTGTGTTTTAATTGACGTGGCTTTGCGTTGAAGACAAAGCTAGCGACTGCAAATAAACCAGCGATTTCGATAAGAATGCTTTGTTTGACAGCGAGGCAACCACAAGTTTTTTTTCTATTTTAATACTGCAATGCTGCTCCAAGATTCTGTGGCTTTTCGCGTCTGTTCATGCTCCTTACGCACCACAATAGGCATCCCGAAAGTGTTATAGTGATAACGACCAAACGTATCAATGAGCGCGTACGTATTGTGTCGAAATAAGGTTATTATACACAGAAAAAATAGTAGCCCCGGTCGAAATGAACCCGGGGCCGCTCGTCGAGCGTATTCAATGACGAGATATAGAAACAAAACTGTGACTTTCGCAAAAAGGGTGCAGCTGATTTCAACTTGGTTAGGGCTCGTCCGACAATGCCCCTTTCACAGAACGACGCGCGAGTAAAATCTGCGAAAACAGCGAGCAGCCTACGCGTGTGCCATCGCAGACAGAAAATCACTCATTCACGAGGTGTACCTATAAGCCACCATCGATGTTCCGCACGCGAGCCCTCTATGTATATACTAGAGTCCCGCACGTGGCCCTCGGCTGCTTCAATGGCCGCGTTTCTATAGCATGGCAGCGTGGCGAGGGCAATATGCATCGGGGTGAACAGTGGTGCAATGCTAGTGGCCCCCTTCTTCCGGTCATCTGGCACGACAAGGCGCAGTCCATCCGGCTGCAAGGAACCGCAGACGTCGCAAGAGTGGCGCTGGCATGGGGGCTGCCGCAGAAGCCTGACGCTTCCGCGGGTCCCAGCGCCGCCTGGTATTGACACATGTCATCGCAAGAGTCCCTTCTAGCGCAAGAATGACACACTCGGGACAGGCGTCTCTGTGTGTATAGCGACAAAAGAACAAAGATGAATGATAAAAAAAGGAAGGGCGACGCGTGCGCGGCAGAATGCGTGTGTATGTACATTCCAGTCGAATTGCTTCTTGTCGTTGTCTTGAGACGAAAGCAAATCTCGACCGCAGCTCCACGCCATTCGCGTGCCCATATTAGCCTTATTATTCACCGCTTTGTTTTTTCTCTGTTTTCTTTCATTTCGACCATCGCTTGTGCGGAATATATTTTGGTAGTGTCGAGTCGGCACTGACGTTTGCCGCTAAGCGTGCGAGTCGCTTTTATTACACGTTTTTTAATGTTAAGAACACCGACGTTATTGCGATTTGTAGAGCATAGCCGTCGGCGCAAGAAGAAAGACGATGTGAACCTGTCAGTGTACGCATCAGCCCGGGGACATACATGAGGTGAAAAACAGAGACGCTATGTGTTTTTCGAAACGTTCATACCCGGGTTTTCAAAAAATGCGTGGCATATAACAACGAAGGTGTCAAAAAAATGCATGAGAGACGTAATATATCATCTATACATACCTTTCACACATCTCAAGCAGTTGTGCGAGCACATAGATAATTCACTATGAGGGCCATTACGTAAACAAAATATTGCGTTATTATGTTCTATAACAACTAACATAATTCACTGAAACACTTTTTTTCCTATAATTCTTGTCAATGGCAGCAACAGTTCAAAGTCCCTAATGGCGACACAGATGATTGATGTGCGTGGTTTTATTCGTGGCCGCCCACACAAATATGTCTTCTACTTCACAGAGAATATCATGTCTGGCTGCACTATAATGAGCGCTGCAGCGAAGTCATACGTGCACTACAGCGCTACACCAGTCGCTCGCTGATCCATACGATTAGGTTAGGCAATTTTGCGGGATAGATATATACCGTGTAAGCCCCTTTACTGCTTCAGCTGCGTAATCCTCCCATAAAAGCGAGCCACAGCGCGATTCACTGAGATATTACACCTTAAAAATGGCGCGATTGGCAATGAGGTCAACAGAACTTAGAGGGGAAAAAAATACGTCTGGCGCACTAGAGGTATAGATTGATGCTATAGAGATGCCATTGCCCCGCCGCATAAACTGGTCATCGCTTTGTGGTCCGCCCTTTCACCGAGACATAAAAACACGTTGTAGTAACATAAAGGAATGGAACTAACCAAAATGGCGGTCGTTACGTCACGCAGCTTCGTTCCCGTAGTTCCGACGTCTGCAGTTCGAGGGAAAAAAAGGGGTGGGTGGCGGGGGGAGTATAGGGAATGTGGGCCGTAAAAACGCGTTTGAAATGGATCCAAAAAGTACTGTCCGGGAGGAAAGAAGGATAGCTACGGGGTTGGGGTGGAAAAGGTCTTTTCGGGCGTCCGCTCGTGTCGTAAACGCGTCTGTTTTCACCCTAACGTATATAGAAACAAGAAACGGACGCTTTGGGGGAAGCGAAAGGTAGACTCCCGCTTTAGCAGCGGAAATAAAATTGTTTCCCTGCTGCAGGAATACTTCCTTTTTTTTTTCAAATAAACGTAGGGCGTCGTATATACAGTGGTAGGGGCTAGAAAACGAACGTGCCGAGGGAACGGAAGGGCTAGGAACGGAAAAGTGTAGCAAGGCGATGGTGGGGGTTAGGGGGAGACACTCGGAATTGGCCACCCTACAGAGCGCCGGTGCGAGGGCTCATGGGGAGGACAGAGTTAATGCGCGTTTTCGACTCCGTCGGCTTCGGGCTGGGCTGTAGCGCGTCTCTCAAAACTCTTACCCACCCTGGTAACAAAAAAGAAAGAAAAGAGGAAGCAGCGTTGGATCGCCGGGCGCTGAGCGAAACTGTTCAGAGAATAATAGGGCATTTAAAACTTTTGCCTCCTTTATTTCCGCTTTCGAGGCTTATTTATTTAATGCGTCCCTCTACACTTCTTTTAGCGTTCCTTCCTTCTGTTTCAGTGTCACACCCCAGGGTGGCAGCGCCTGTGCGTTTCGGGGCTCCCCACTATACGGCCCGATGGCTGTGTTTCCGTTCAGCCGCAATGCACGCCTTGTTTATCCGGTTTACTTGGATTCGAGCTGTCCGTCAGGCTTTACGGATTGCGGCTGTCATTTCGGGACCCAGTTTTCTCCGCGGTCCACCATAAATGTTTGCGGCGCCTTTTCAAAGTAACCAGGATGCGGTCTTCCCGCTTTCTTTCAATTTATTTATTATTATTTCATTCTTTCTCAATTTCTCTCTTTATAGGCACTTAACCTCGGCTTGTCCTGGTTTTCTAAAGACTGTGGTGAGCTCGGTACAGACATATATTCGTTACGTTCTTTAGCGACCGGGTGTTTTTTGTCTCCAAGAACAAACGCCAGAGAAATGCAAACAGTTGCTGTTGACGTGCTTACAATTGACAGTAAAATGCGTCACAGTTTGATTTATATATGGGGTTAAACGTCCCAAACCCACCATGTGATTATGAGAGACGCCATAAAGTGAAATGCTTCGAAAACTTCGACCACCTGAGGTTCTTTAACGTGCACCCAAATCTGAGCACATGGGCCCACAGCTTTTTCACCTTCTTCGAAAATGCAGCCGCCGCAGCCGGGATTCGATCCCTTGACATTGTGGGTCAGCAGCCGAGTACCTTAGCCACTAGACAACCGCATCGGGGCACAGTTTGTTGCAACCACTGGATCATCTGAATCTAAACGCTTCAATTCAAATAATTCGGAAACGGAGTGTGGCGCATTCAAAAGCATTCAAACAGTTTTCTTTTCATTTCCTGTTCCTCTATAATAAAAAGCCAAAACTTTTGTAACATGAAAATGCATCAAAGGCATCGAATAAATCTAAAATAAGTTGGTTCGCTCATATATAATCATTCTGCAGACCTTACACCTGAACTGTGCGTAAATTGAATAAGTATTTTTTATGCTTTTTACATTCAGGCCTCCTGCACTAAGACAAACTGGAGCGTACTATGTCGCGTGCGTCCAGCCCGCCTGACCGTATGTCTATCTTATTGAATAACAAACCGAATGCGATCCTAGGTACCTACCCTTGAGTTTCCTTTTCAGTGTACGTTGAACACAGGAATGGCAAATCAATGAACCTAGTCTTGAAAGACCCGTATACGCAAGAAGCGATGTTTTGGCGATCACACTTCTTTCGTACGTGTCTTTGAAGGTTTGTTTCATTAATTTTTGAAGCCATGAACCAACAAGATAAACATCAAACTCTTTTATAGGAACACGGGAAGTGGTCAGAGCTATCACTCACCACATTAACGCACTGATACGTTTGCAACTGCTAACTATAGACTCCGCCAAAGTGAGGGTACTATACTATACCGGTTAAGGCTAATAATGACTTTCCCGAAGTCATTTTCTTTTTGCATAGCATTGGCAGATCACCCACTTTGCGACGTCTGTGGTATCAAGCAGTCATTGAAGAACATGTTCTACAATATTACCCAGTACGCTGTGCAAAGACAATCACTCGCAATCAACCTGAAAATTGATCGAGAATGATGGCACAGAAAACATTACTATTTTTTAAGTACAACAGACGTGCGCGAGCGCCTGTGATGTCGTATACCCCGCAAGACTGCCGGAATGTGAAGCGCGTTTGTGAGCAGGCGCCCCTCTGGTGCACGTTACCTCCTTCAGTCTCCCCCATTATTTTTCACTGTAGAAGAATGGCATATCGATTATGTTAAACATGTTAATATAGCTGCCTTTCCTCACTGTCGCGCGCGCATTTCTTTGTTCTTTTTTTATGTCTCATGTATACGTACCGATCATTACTGCACACACACGCCTTACTTTGAAAAGTAACCTGGCGCCGTACTCTAATTGGGCCAGCGATTTCATACTCTTTCCTTTCGCATGGCAGCCGCGGCAGTGACACGCGACAATGAGTAGTGGCAAGATAAAAGCTGCTGACAGCGGAGACAGACCTTTTGCTCTTCTCGCTACAGGCGGACGTAAATTTGACAGCGCCTCGCGCCGCCTCCGCGCTGGGGGCCAAACCGCAGTGCTTCTGAAGGGCCTCCGTGCGAGGCCAACACAACCGCGTTACCGGATGCTTGCGCAAACACACAAGAGGTTATTCATCCTGAGGCATAAATTCATTAAGGGCAGGGGAAACCACAGTTTATTCTCTTCGTGCCTCGGGGCTAATCTAGTGGACGGCGAGAAGGGAGCTCAGCTGAGCGTGAACCTTCGCGTCTCACAGCCGCCTCGTTGGCCGTGAATGATGTACCTCAGCTCGCTCGCCGCCATGATTGTCAAAGACTGGCGAAGCGCGTTTGCGCCTCTTATTTTCTTTTCCCGATCACTGTCTCTCTCTCCATCTTTTCACGTATATCTTTCATAGCAAAGGGGGAGGAGTGACGTAGGAAGCGCCTGCGCAAACATATTTAAACCACGTGTTTACCCTGGCCAGCCTAATTAGGTGAGTGCCGAGGTATAGGCTTTTGCGCTTCGTTTGCCAAGCCACAGGTGACTTCGTCGGTTTGGCTTCCCGGCGCAGTTCTTAAGATAGCTTGCGCGCATCACATGACCACGCGGCTGGGCTAGACGTCGGCGCTCCTCTAACGAGATTCGTTTCAAAGGGACCCTTATGGAAGCTTATACCGAGATGATTGGCCTTCCGTAAATAGTTAGTGGCAAGCAAACTTGGGCCGAATAAGGTTTCGAAATGCCGCGTGTATCAGCAAACTATACATTCCGTTCTGTACAGTAAAAGAGCTGTTCGGGAATAGTAGTTATTACTGCACGAAAACCGGGGCTGCTATTGAAGCAATGCCTTGATCTCGGTTCTTTGCTTTTCTTATCATCCCCCTAGCAGCAGATTGAGCACTCATAACTTTAGCGTGCCATTGTTGCAAACAGTGACACAAAAATTGTCGTAGCTAATGAAAATGGTGGTTCCCATTTGCCTTCTTCAAATGTTCGAACATAGGGTTAATAATGTTGCATACATCATCATTACCATGCTTCTATTTAGTAACAATGTGGCAGTGCTTAATAATTGGTTAAAATATTTGAGACATGTTCAGAAATACCAGTTTACAGAAATAGAATGCGAAGTCCGTGGACTAATAAAACCACAGATAACACAGAACATGTGAGATAAATATATATTGCCATGGGTATACCTAGTTAAAGAAAACGCAATAGTAATATGGCTTGAAGATATGGCCGTGACGATAAGGCTGCAATATTCCACGTCACATCCTTACTGTATACAGGGCCATCGCTCGTAGTAGCACAAGCTTGCTTTGACAAATGTGATTACCAGAGAAACCTTTTGGAAGTATTTGGAGACGTAAGTGCACTTGAAGACGACAAATGCATGACGGAGGCTTGTAGAACTGAAGAAGCAGCAATAAGTGAGCGGTTAGGGCACCGTAAAAGCGAGTACATCAAAAAGAAGCTTAGCTTTTTTTTTTGCGCCGCATTGCTAACAGGTGGCGTGCTTTGCAATTTTTTGCTCTATTTATTGTTTTTTTTATCTCTCTCTTCTGCTTTTTTGTCATTTTCGCTGTTTATTCTGATTACTTTTTTGTCTTTCTTCCTCTTTATTAGTTTTTTACTCCTATCTATTTTACTCTTTCATCTTTTCACTTTCTATATCTCTATTTCTTGTTTGCTTCATCCTCCTTTTTCTCTTTTTCACTATCTATCGCTCCCTCTATTTCCTTCTTTCTGTTCCTTTCATTCTCTTTAAAGCCGTCTTTCCATTTCCGCATTTCTCTATCTCTATTTCTATCTTTCTCGTTCTTTCTATTCTAGCCGTTACTCTCTCACCTTCTCTTCTCCCTCCTTCTCAATACCACATCTCACGCCCGCATGCTCACCTTTCTTTCCAATTCTCTTGTTAACATGTGCTATACGAGGCTATGCTATGCTCTACTAGCGTGCGTTGACAGCCGATTTCTTAGGACGCTCGCCTTAAGATACCGCCATTGGAAAAAAAAATGACCAAGAAGTTGTCTCTTTCCCTTTCTTTGTCTCTCTCTTTTTCTTTCACTTTTAGGGGGGAAGCTCCTTAATTCGTAGGCAAGTCCGGCGTTCTCGTAACCACCTCTAGGTCTCAGATTGTTCACTAGACGGCGCTTCGGTGCCATGCATGGGCAACTACAGGAAGATTTTTATCTAGAAAGGCAAATTGAAATAGCCACTAAAAATTGAGAAAGTAATCACGGAGGTTAATAAGACAGTGGGGACATACACGAATCTGATTAGACTCTTTGAGCTGGAGCTTGCTAAGACGCGTGACAAGTCACCCCGAAAAAGAAGACACAAACCCAAACGTTGGTGGGATGAGGAAGTTAAAAGAGCCATAACAAAACGCCAGGAAGCCTCTAGGGAACACAGACATGCTAAGCAGCGGGGTGAACCGACAGATGATGTTGAAAGAAAATAGTAAACCTTTCTAAGCTGTAGAAGGGATGCATCCCTTCTGATCAATGAAAAGATTAGAAGAAAGGGAGCTCAGTGGCTGGCAGAAGTACATAAAAAAGATAGAAAGGCAGCTGCGAAATTTTGGAACTATCTAAACTCCCTAAGAAATGAGACGAGCCTAGAGCAGAGTTTTAAAACTACAGCCCAAGGTGCTAGGCTAGAAGGGGATGAAGCTATTGAATATATAAGAACAAGGGTGACAGAAAAACTTCAACAAAGAAGTACTTTATGCACCACAATAGACAAGGACGAATCAAGTAGTGCAATGGCTTCATTTTCACAACGAGAGTTGGAAAAGGCTGAGAAAAGGGTTCCTAGTAGTACATCAACAGGCCCAGATGGCATTCCAATTATGCTGATAAAGACATTAGGTCCGAAGTCTAAGCTGGCTTTGAGAGAGGCAGTGAGCAAAATAATAATCGATGGTGAAGTTCCCGATGGATGGAAACTTAGCAGGATGAGCATGATCTAAAAGGAAAGGGGGACAAAGCAGACATAAACAACTACCGTCCTATAACAGTGACATCAGTGGTCTACAGGCTGGCGATGCAGATTATAAATGAAAGGCTGCAGACATGGATAGAAGATGAGGGGGTTCTGGGGGAACTGCAGAATGGGTTTCGGAACCACAGGAGGTTGGAAGACAATCTGTTCTCACTGACGCAGTGCATCGAAATAGCAGAAAAGGAACACAGGCCCCTGTGGCTAGCATTTTTGGATATCAAAGGAGCGTACGATAGCGTGGTTCAAGAGGAATTCTGGGGAATACTGGACACACTAGGCGTGGAACATGTAGTCACTAATCTTTTAAAGGGTATCTATAAAGGTAACAAGGTAGTTAAAAAGTGGGAAAGACAGGTATCTAAGCCTGCAGAGGTAAAACGGGGGCTTAGGCAGGGGTGCCCCCGGTCACCCTTATTATTCATGATGTACCTACAAGCATTAGAGGCCAAATTAGAGGGAAGTGAACTGGGCTTCAACATCTCTTTAGTCAAACAAGGAAAACGTATTGATCAGGCACTACCAGCATTAATGTACACAGATGATATAGGGCTAATGGCCAACAACAAGGAATATTTGCAGAGATTAATGGACATCTGCGGTTATGAGGGAGATAGGTTAGATTTTAGATTCAGTAAAAAAAATCAGCAGTCATGATTTTCAATGACAACGAAGGTAGTGAACTTAGAATACAGGAGGTCACGCTAGAGATAACAGATAAATACAAATATCTGGGCGTATGGATAAGCAATGGGACCGAGTACCTGAGGGAACACGAAATATACGTGACGACTAAAGAAAACAGGAATGCAGCAGTGATGAAAAATAGGGCACTGTGGAATTACAATAGGTATGATGTTGTGAAAGGAATATGGAAAGGGGTCATGGTTCCTGGGCTGATGTTCGGCAATGTGGTCTTGTGCATGAGATCAGAAGTTCAAGCAAGATTAGAAATAAAGCAACGTGGAATATGTAGGCTTGATTTAGGAGCTCACGGGAATACACCAAATCCGGGAGTACAAGGTGATATGGGATGGACATAATTTGAGGGCAGGGAAGCTAGCAGCAAGACAAAATTTGAGAAGCGATTGAGAGAAATGGGGGAGGAGCGTTGGGCTAGGAAGGTTTTCAGCTACATGTACATGAAAAATCTCAATACAAAATGGAAGTTGACTGGTAAATGCTTAGAAAACAGCAGGTGGCAAAACCAAAAAGAACTATCGGTTAAGAAGAAAGTAAAGGAAACGGAGACTGACATGTGGAGAATGGGCATGATTAAGAAGTCCGCGCTAGAGATCTATCGAAATTTTAAGCAGGAAATTGCCAAAGAAAGGATCTATGATAATACTTGGGGTAGTTCTCTACTGTTTGTGGCCAGGATGGGAGTACTGCAAAGCAAGACATATCGGGCCAAATACTTTCCCAGGAAACGAAGAATCTAATTAAGAAGCGTCAAATCATGAAAGTCTCAAGTACAACAGACAAAATAGAACTGGCAGAGCTTTCTAAGTTGATTAATAGGCGTAAGGTATGCGATTTAAGAAGGTATAACATGGAGATAATTGAATGCGCTCTGAAAAACGGAGGAAGCGTCAAAGCATTGAAAGGGAAACTTGGAATAGGCAAAAGTCGGATGTATGCACTAGGGACAAATAAGGCAAAATAACTACCAATATGGATAGGATAGTTAAAAAAGCGGAGGAGTTTTACAGAGATCCGTAGATTAGCCGAAACAACCACGATGTTAATACTATAAGAACTAGCAGTAACCCAGATGATACTCCCCTAGTAACGATAGAAGAGTCAGAAAAGCTTTGGAGAGCATGCAAAGAGGGAAAGCTGCTGGTGAGGATTAGGTAACATCAGATCTGCTGAAGGATGGAGGACAGATTGTGTTAGAAAAACTAGCCACCCTGTTTACGTGGTGTCTCCGGGCGGGAAGAGTACCAGAGTCTTGGAAGAACGCTAACATCATCTTAATACATAAGAAAGGAGATGACAAGGACTTGAAGAATTACAGGCCGATCACCTTGCTCTCTGTAGTATGCAAGTTATTTACAAAGTTAATTGCTAACAGAGTAAAGGAAACATTAAAATTCAATCAACCAAAGGAACAAGCAGGATTTTGAACAGGCTACTCAACAATTGACCACATTCATACTATCAATCAGGTAATATAGAAATGCTCAGAATATAACCAATCACTATACATAGCCTTCATAGATTACGAGAAGGCGTTTGATTCAGTAGAAATATCAGCCGTCATGCAGACACTGCGGAATCAGGGCGTAGATGAAGTATATATAAACATTCTGGAAGAAATCTACAGGGCATCAACTGCTACCATAGTGCTTCATAAAGAAAGCAACAGAATACCAATCAAGAAGGGTGTAAGGCAGGGGGACACAATCTCCACAATGCTATTTACCGCGTGCTTACAGGAGGTTTTCAGAAGCCTAGGATGAGAGCAGTTAGGGATAAGAGTTAATGAAGAGTACCTTAGTAACCTGCGCTTCGCCGATGACATTGCATTGCTGAGTAACTCAGGGGACGAATTGCAACTCATGATTACGGAGTTAGACAAGGAGAGCTGAAAGGTGGGTCTTAAAATTATTCTGCAGAAAACGAAAGTAATGTACAACAACGCGGAAAATAGCAGCGCTTCGAGATAGGTAATAGTGCACTTAAAGATGTAAAAGACTATGTCTACTTAGGGCAGGTAATAACCACAGAGCCGAACCACGAGATTGAATTAACTAGAAGAATAAGAATAGGGTGGAGCACATTCGGCAAGCACTCTGAAATATGACAGGTAGATTGCCCCTATCCCTCAAGAGGAAGGTATATGACAGCTGCATCTTGCCGGTACTTAGCTACGGAGCAGAAACCTGGAGACTTAAAAAGAGGGTTCAGCTTAAATTGAGAACGACGCAGCGAGCAATGAAAAAAAATGGTAGGCGTAACCTTGAGAGACAAGAAGAGAGCAGAGTGGATTAGGGGACAAACGGGGGTTAAGGATACTATAGTTGAAATAAAGAAGAGGAAATGTACATGGGCCGGGCATGTAGCGCGTAGACAGGATAACCGCTGGTCATTAAGGGTAACTAACTGGATTCCCAGAGAAGGGAAGCGGGTTAGGGGGAGACAGAAGGTAAGGTGGGCAGATGAGATTAAGAAGTTTGCGGGTATAAATTGGCAGCAGCAAGCACAGGACGGAGTTAACTGGCGGAACAAGGGAGAGGCCTTTGTCCTGCAGTGGACGTAGTCCGGCTGATGATGATGATGATGTTCATGCGCCACCTAGACGCTTCAGGAACTCGGATACGATGCCTCGTTTAAGGCGAAGAGGTCCTGAATGCCAAACATATCACTTCTTGCGGCATGCGATGTCCATACACGTTGCCCTCCACTTAAGGCGCGCCTCACAATCATTACGTCGTTTGTCACGCAAAACCCCAAATAGTGTCATGACATTCTGTATTTCCTTTCACGTCCTCAATTTTGAGCGGATACTTACCGATGTAAGTTATGGCAATGCTGATATTTATGACGCATTTTGAAAAAAAGTCACAGCTTTGCCACAAAGGCGAAGCAATGAATGCGATAGCAAGAAATCGGAATATCCTGCACCAAATGACAAGCATATCGAAACGTGCCCCGCGTTTCTCACGCACACATTACGCACAAAACGTACTCACAGGCACAGATGAATGCGAATAAGCACCTTAGTTGTTACTTTGCTGTGTCTGAAAAGCACACCCTTCTCGCAAATGGAGACTGTGCAGCGATTGCAGGGACCTTTGTGCGCCCGGTAACTACAACAAAATCGCTCCAGTGAAGGCCCGACGCCAGCCAAGACGTACATGCACATGCTATGAGCGCCGCTTCCGCGCTACTCCGATGGCCTTTGAAAAAAATTACGCTGGCGGCCGCGGGGCGGCGTGACTTTCTACGGAACTTGCGAATATAGGCGACGATCATTTCGGTTACTGACGGAAAATTACGGCAACCTCAAACAGCTAATACAAATTAAATGCCGACCAATTAGGGCAGCTACGTGCCTCAGTGGTGCGAAGACTGCGAAAACAGTGGAGCCCTCCCCTCCTCGTTTTCCTCTATCCCACTATCACATCATTGCTCCTCACCCACTTCCTATACTATAACCTACATGGCAATGCTACGTTTTACACTCTCCAAAAGGTCTTCTTTTTGGGCGAGTGGACGCATATATTAGTTAGGTACACTTAACTGTTGCGCAAAATACATTTCATGAAAAAAGGGGTGATGGGACTCTCACCTCCTCTCTTCCCTCTTGCTCCCCCGCACATCACTTCCCCTAACCTACACTTACCCTTGCCTCATTATGGCTAATCCACACTATGTATGGACATGCTATGCTAAGAGCCGCTTGCTGCATATCCGCTTTCTGTGGCACGTACACGCCATAATTCGCGAGGAGAATATCGAAGCTTGAACAGTTCCTGATCTACAATATTCTTCATGATAAGGTGATTGCTGCGCAGTGCTATTGTGCCTCATTAGTGTTTTGTGGCTTCGGCGACTTGGTTATCCATGAACATAGATTGAAATAGCGTGGCACATATACAAAAAGGAAAATACGACACAGACGTCAAAAAAGGTAGACGCTGAACTGTTTAGCGCCTACGTTTCTTGACGTATGTGTCGTCTTTTCTCTTTTCTTTTTTATGTGCCACCCTACTACAAGCTAAGTTCATGTGCCTCATTACTACCGCTAGTTAACGCGAGCAAAAAGTGCCTCAAAATGTTTTTTGCACTGTTTAAACGGGTTCACCTGTCTGTCTTTTTTTTTTTTCACCGTCACCGGAAAACTTTATAGGTCTTAAGTATCGAATAACATGGGGATAATATCAGCATCATAGAAAAAAAAAAGATGGTGGCATGTCGTAATCAATTCGAACAGAGGAAGACAGGCGAGCTGCTGTCATTGGGACTTCTGGCCGAAAGAGATTTCTCCGGCCAGAAGGCACACAGTCTCGGCGAGTCCTTCCTCCTACAGAGAACAAAGGCAGATACGCAGAGGTCGAGATCGCACGCCCCGCCCAGAAAATAGCTGGCGAGTATTATAACTTGGTTTCCACAGAGATCCCGAAGCTACTTCTGTGGGCACGAGGCTACAATTTGGGACAAAGAAGGTGAGAGTACCGCTCCCTTCTCTCTTTCCTTCCGAAGCACCGCCCTGCTTCACCAGACGCGATGACCGGGTGGCAATCTTCGCCAAGAGTATCATTCTTTCTCGGGACACGAGTCTTTCCCAACTGTGCTAGGTTGTCTGTTAGTGTAAGGAGGACACGCTTTCGATCGTTTTATTTAGCTGGCTGTTTCCGGGGGCACTTTCGTCCCGCTCAATACGAAGAAGCAACTTCGGAGACATCTTCCTTCATGGCTTCTTCGCAGCGAACTTCGTGACAGACGTGACTGTGACGGCTGCCATCCCGCCTACAGTCTTTCGTCATGGTCTACGCTTCTCGGGGATGCTCTCGTTCACTGCACCCCTAGGAGGTGTCGCAATACACCTCGCTAAAGAGCGCGTCCACGTGCGAGCAAAAGGGGCAAAAATTACTCAATTTCGCCACTGTATTGATGTGTCACAATACACAAGTACGAGCCGCGCCCTCGGTGGACCTGCCAGCTGGCTGCTTCTAGCGTGTGCCATCGAACCACTTACTTTTACGCGTGCACCCCTGTTATTTAACGTCTTAGCGTTTATTAAGAGTTCGTTGGTGGTCTTTTCTATCCCTTCTCCGACTATTTCTGGTAAAAATTGTCTATTGTTTCTAAGGATAATTTGTTATAACTTCTAGCGTTTCGTTAGACGAGTTATTCTGGCTGAACCTGATGCATAATTAAAATGTACCTTATTTGCATTAGAACTGCAGCAGTTCAGCGATATGCCACGTTGGCGTCGCTAAAGCGCTGCATGTATTACAAGGGCGTTCTACAGCCGGGTTACTCTTGCGGTTCGATGAAACTATTAGGTGTCAAACCGCGTGCCTTGGCCACACCCTAAACACCGCTACTTGCTCGGACAAATCAAGTGGATCCAGTACCATGTTGCGGCTAGAGTTAACTATATTGAAGCAATTTGGATACTTTCTCGAATCTTCCAATTATCTAATAGTTCTATCTATCTATCTATCTATCTATCTATCTATCTATCTATCTATCTATCTATCTATCTATCTATCTATCTATCTATCTATCTATCTATCTATCTATCTATCTATCTATCTATCTATCTATCTATCTGCTACGAATCACAGCCGCCTGCCTAGCTGATGAGCTTGTGTTCTCCAGGCTGTTTTATTCATGGGGAACGCATAATAAAATTGGTATAAGGCCGATATCGTCGCACCTCATGCCCGGGCGAGGCTCGGGTTACATGTTTTTTTTTTTTTTTTGGATGGGCTGGGCCAGGTACGACACATGCATCTAGCCTAGAATATTGACGTTGTGCAGCCATTGTTTTCCAGCAGACAGATGCCCTATCCGGAACCACAACCTGTGGCCTTTCCCGGTTCTCCATTCCTATATCCACCAAAGAGTTCCTACACCTCTCTTTTGTAAATAAATGTTTTTCGCCACCACCACTTCAAACGCACAGGATGACGGTGAATTAATACAAGATGATATTTGTGATTATTCTTTCATAAAATAATGCTCCTGTCCTGCATCTGAGGTACTCAACTTCTGAAAGAACAAACAGGCTAAGTATCCCAAGCTTGCTATATTTGCAAAAAAGATATCGGTGGGGCTGGTTACCATGTAGTGCTAGCAGCGAACGGAACTTCAGTTCAGCGGGATATGTGATGTAGGAGCGCCACACTTTACTAAAGCCCGATCCATAGGACAGCTTGTTATTTCTACACAACTCGTAGTCTGGGTATGCATCGACAGACATGTGTCGTTTGCCTATGTTTCACTTTGATATGCTGACTAAGATGCCGCATCATAAGAAAACAATATCTTTTCTCCGCACCAAACCTTCGTGATGTCAGGCCGGGCTCGGGCGGGCCTTTGACGCTGTGAGTGGGCCTGGGCCGGGCTCGGGCTCGAAAATTTGGCATCTGAATGGCTCATATGTGAGACGTGGCCGTACTACGTACGTGAATGACAAGTGGTAGCATGGAAACGATGACCTGCAAGTAGTGCGCGGCCTGACCTAAAACAATCATGGTGACCCGATGCCGGTTTGTTAGCTTAAGATGTACCAAGCTCAATACTGCGTGAAGTGATCATACTGCGAAAAAAAAAGAATGAAGGATTATAACATAAAAATTAGGACATCTATGTAATGAGAAGCATGACTTACATATGACGCTCATGGTGGTATGTGAGCTTAGATCTATTAGACAAGGTGTTGGGTAAAGAAGAGCCTGCGTATACGTACAACGACATACCAGAAGGGAACCAGAAAAGCAACGAAAGTTGAAGAAAGATCCCGGAGTGACGGATGGCCTACGCCAACGGCGACATGCCCGGGTCGTGTCTGTGCCTGTCGGTGGTTCAAACCTTTACGCGCTGGGAATCAACGTAGAAACAATGAAGCATCACATACCCAAAGAGAGAGAGAGAGAGAGAGAATAAAAAATAGAATGAGAGAAAAGCAGGTAGGTCAACCAGAATAGTAGCATCCGGTTTGATACCTGCAATAAGGGGGGGAGTGGAAAGTGAAAAAAAAGATGAGAAGAAAAGTGGAAAAAAAGGAGTAGAATTGTGAGAAAAACAAAACCAAGAAATGAAGAAGACAAATAAACTGCACTAGAAAGAAAATTTGAGCTAGTTGGTGGTAATTCATAATGAAGGAACGTCAGTCTTAAAAGCAGTCGAGGTCCAAGAATACACGACAAAGGCATTTACTATCCACTGGAATATAATTGGAAGACAAAAGTACACATATATGAAACCATCGACTTGGTTGCCTGATACACCATAGCGGCTGCGTAGCGGAGCACTCATCATTAACCTGGCTATGCCCACTGCAGGGCCCAGTTCTTTCCGCTGTTCTGCCAATAAAATCGGTCATGTGCTTTCTGCTGGCGCGTTATACCGGCCAATTTCTTAACCTCACATGTCCTTCTAATTTTCTGTCCCCGTCTCACGCGTTTTCTTCTTTTAAAATTCAGTCAGTCAGCAAACAGGATCTATAAATATAACTAATCAAGACGAAGGTGAGAATTGTAAGTTGAAGGGCTCGTTTTTTTGTTGAATACTATATTAATGAGAACTAACATATGATGATGTGAATAAAAGTATAGAGGGTGTTTTTAGTAGTAGATCTATTGTAAACGTGAAGAAAGAAAAGTCGACAGAAAGATAACTGGCTGGCGCCAGGGATTTAACCTGCAACCTTCGAGTAACTCGTCCGATGCTCCACGACTGAGCTTCTTAGGTGTTCATCCATCCGTATACATTATAGTGTATATGTACAAGTGACATAACAGCAGAGAATAATCAAAAACACCAGGCGTGCGAGGAAAGCACAGTACAGTCATAGTGAAAGATATATATATATATATATATATATAAATATATATATATATATATATATATATATATATATATATATATATATATATATATATATATATATATATATATAGGAAAGAGGCCTATATATATATATATATATATATATATATATATATATATATATATATATATATATATATATATAGGAGAGAGGCCTTTGAGAGCCTTTTCTATTCACTCGTTGGGTTACTTACTGCTGCAAGCAGACTCGCTTGATACTCAGTACAGCATTATTATTAAAACTTTTTGGGTAGTAGGTGGATTTTCGCTGTGCTATTTTCGTCATTCTTCTGAGAAACGGGGTTTCCGCTAAACACTTGCAAGAAATTTTGTGCCAATTGTTCATGCAGTGGCTGACGACGATGAAAAATTTTGCCTGAAATGGGTATGTGCCACAGGTAATAGGCGAACAAGAACAAGCTTTTTTATTGGGTTGGAGAATCGGACGACCCACTCGTTACGCTATTCGGATTGTGTGACGGCTGGCTGTTTTTTCGTGGTTTGAAAAGGTTTCATAAGTCGTATTAACGCGGTTACTTTACCGACATCAAGACTGCCTAAGGCAAGTTTGCCAACAAGTCTTAAACTACGCACAATATAGTTTCTGACTTCTGATAAAATATGTTGTGCGTAGTTCGCAATTACTGGTAAATAATTCATCCATTAAAGAAAAAGATTCGGCATGGCTCAGTGGTAGAATACTGGATAGGCACCCAGTGGACCCGGGTTTGAGCCCCACTGTGTTACTGGTACAAATTTTTTTCTTCAAATTTCGTGGGATGTGGTTACGGATACCGGCGACGGCAGCAGCGGCGGCGGCAGCGGACAACTACGGTGCTGCGCGTGAGCCGAATTCTGACCCCATGACTGTTTTCGCTGTAACATACCATATACAACCAAAGAACATGCATAATGGTACACAATATAAATGTGGTAACTCGATTGCAGTAAATCTAAGTATCTAACTTCCTTTTTACTAAGGGCTACCTTCACTCCCCCCCTCTCTACAATTTCAACGTAAAAAGCTTTCATCACCCCCATTGCGTATTTGTCCCGATGGCTAAACAAGCAAGTGGTGTCCTGTGTCATCGGCTGACAACCACGCTTTCTACAGTAAGCTAACAAGTCCAAACCACCACAAGCCGTTAGTGAGCCTAGGTGTTCTCTTAGCCTAACATTAATTAATGTACCAGCCCGTTTGTCCTATAGCATAATGGCACTCTGTAGAAAACACAAAGTGTACAGAGAACATAATCATCCATTTTCTTATCCTAACTGAACGCACAAGTCTTGCGCAAACCCAAAGTTCTTCCATGCAGGTGGGAACAAATTGAGGACATCTTATTGGTAGAGGACACCCCATACCTACTTGCCGCATTTTTCAAGCAATGAGAAAACTTGTGCACTCATTGGGTAGCAGACAGCCTCTTCAATACGCACATGGTCATTTTTCTACGTGTCTGAATTACTCCTTTGACCCAACTAATTACACTTGAGACATGCCCACGGGTTTAGACGTAATCAAAAGCTTCAATGATTAAACGCGCATTACAGCAATAAATGGTGAGTAAAATATATTCACAGTCACACGTTTACTGCGTTGGTGCCGATCTGCTGACTGCACTCATTCGATTGCTTTCTATTGTACTGCGTCACACGCAGATTATTGCACTGAATCACTCGGAGAAACACAGCAAGGAAAGAACGAAAACAGCGTCAGCAGGGTTGTGTCGTGCAAGATGTCTGAACTTCCATCAAAGGGATTCTAAAGCACAAGAGCTTCTCAGAATTCATAAGGTTTCTTATCCAATCAGAAGAAGCCCGACGCAAGAACTCCCCTAGGGAGCCACAAGCACGAATGAACAAGTGAACTGCTCAATTTCATGATTCTGAACAATACGTAATGACAGTCGCCAGTCTCGCATAGATTGGAAAAAAAAATAATGTAACGACACTACATTTCTCACTCGAGCCAAAAAATAATAGGATGATCATGTGAGCGGCCCTCAAAATTTAAATTTGACATAATCCACTTTTGATCAATCGCGCGCGCGTAAAAATAAAAAAAAAACAGTATTTTCACGCACTAGTGACAGAAGCAGCTACCATTGAATAAATACCGTGAAGTCCACTTACCCAGCTCATCTAAATTCGGGTACGGAGGTCAACATTGGCAATACGTTTTATTAAACTCTCACTAACCGTTCCAATCACTATAGAAGTTCGTGTGCGATTGATATTTTTCACTTAAACTTATGCAAACAAAGTCGACGAGCGGCCCAGCGGAAAGCATGGTCGCAGCTCCTCGCACAGAATTCCTCGTTTTAATACAATGTAAATTTTCAGGAAGCGATAAAAAGTGCCTTGTTCTGCTTACACGGCAGTACTCAGATCCGCAAAGAAAATGAACGATCTGTCATTATCTCCATGCTCAAGTGAAAGTAAATTCTGCTGCCTAAACAAACAAAACATACTGCCCATATTGTTAGTGACCTTGATCATAGCGAACTAAATTGTCTAAGTGATAACTGTGAAAACTTTGCATTAGCCGTACGACAACCGGCATCACCTTTTATTGAAATGAATAAGCTCCATGAGCTCCCAGGAAACTGCCATTATTTATGATCGCAAGGTATAGTGACGAGTGGTGCACCATCCTTCCTACAACAATTCAAACGAAACACAATATATTGCATTGCCAACTTGCTTTTTTATAACATATATCCATGAAATAATAAATATGCCTCGTGCCATGAATTAATAGATGCCTTAGCGCACGCACTCAGCAACCTCATTCTCGGGGTATGAACAGTATGTGTGAGTATTGAAGGGTCGCCAGTGAGTGAGACGTCTTTCGTAAATTATATGTGTAAGTGTTTGTTTGTCGTATACAATAACTGGCACTAAGTTAAACGCATGAAAAAGAGGAAAGAACAGGTTGGGTGTTGACTATATCTTTATGCGAAGTAACAGAACTCATTGGGCTAACTGGTTGTTCATTAAAGAAACTATGAAAATTATCATGAGCACTCAACATGTTCGGTGCTTGGGTGTGTGCAGTATGAATGCGCCATGTATTGGCACTGCAGCTTTTTTTTGTGGAAATTTATTTTTATGGATTAAGCTTCGACGACAAATTTTCCTAAAAGTAGTTTTCACGTTCTCAGCCTGATAACCCACTTATTTCTGTCAGTGCATATTTATGAATTTTGCGTTGCCAAGCGTGGTGGAACGTTGCATTACTATCACCGCGGCCACGCCTCTTCGAAGACGCGCTACAATTCATGTTTGTTTACCTTTGCAGTGGTGGCAGACTAAAAAGAAAACAGGCTTGTAGGATTATAGCTTCGCCCGGTTAAAGAGTAAAAGGCGATAGCGTAATCGGGCCCCGTCAACTTCGCCTTCACAGCTGCTAGCCAGCCTTGTGTGCTCTCGGTGCATGCCTCAACCAAGTTAGATACAGAGACGAATGACTGCGAACGTAACATTGGCCGTTTCGAAATGCAAAATTGGTGAGGCTAGTCAAACTGTCGTATACGATGACCACAGGGAACCGTCCTAGACTGGTGAGTGCCCACTACGCCATAATTTTCTACGAATCGCCAATGGACCTACTTCGGGTACACACGCAAACCTACGTTGCTGCTTATTTTGTAGATGCTTTTGCAGCTGATGATGATTGAATAAGTCAGAGCGCTTTGTAATGGGTTGCGCGATTCACGTGTTTTGACGCCTGGCGCAATTCTACCATTTTCCCTCGCAATATTACACGTGTTCAGAAGATTCCCTTTTCTATACATGACATTCATGAAGTCTTTTTTTTTTTCAGGCAATAGCATCGCTTTGTGGTAGAACAAGAACATCTACTTGTCTTGTAGATGATCAGTGTTTGATTCTCATGAAAAGCAAACATTTCTTTAGTAATTTTTTTGCATCATTCTCTACTGTTCAGTCGCGGATTGCTCACAATTTACAACGCCAACCATGATGTCGACGTCGATGGCAGAATTTTAGTAAAACCAGCTGTTTACTACCATCGCGCTAAAAAAGAAAAAGATTGTTTGCCACATTAAACTCACTATCCTGCATTACGGGTTTCCTACAGCGTTCCTTCCTGCACGTTACGCCGATGTATAGGACCTCAGCTTTTATATCCACTAATCCAGTACCCTTAATACAAGGATTATTTACTAAACTATACGACAATAAATCATTAAGTGATCGTTTGATATATCGAATCACTGGTAGATTGATCAGCTAATAAACGCCTGAGAATGGGTCGCGTCTCATGTGAAACTGAGTGAAACACGGGAAATCAGCTCACGGGCTATAAGCATCTATACGGTAAGTTATGGTAGCCCTTGATTTTACAATTTGCAAACTAAGCTTAATTTGCAAACTAATACAACGCAAATCTCTCTAACTATTTGCAAGGTGAAGACAGCTTATATACTTAGATGGAAGCAGAAGACACTGAGTGCGAGTGCGCATTCGTTGCTTGTGTTCATTCACGTCACCGGCAAGTATATAGTCCACATTTAGAAAACGTGAGGCATCCACAGTACCATGATGGGTGGTGACAGAAAGACTGCGCTTCGATTTTCCTGTCTAAAACCTTTGTTCAATTAATTATACGCTAAGATTGATACTCACGTGCAGTTCTCTGGGGGGAAAAATCAGCACTAAATTGGCTGCTTCGTCAGCATTCAACTTTCTGATAATATGTAGATGGCTTATTAACCAAAAATTTTTATTTTCGCTTCCAGATGTGCCCGCGATTAGATCAAGAGGGGAAGGGGGGGGGTTAAATTTTGTGAAAAGCGGCACATTTCTGGAAAGGGGTCACCTCGTGTTCAAGTGTGCACAACCACTGGGTTGCTGGGTTGTGGGAATAAACTCTACTTTTTGAGTAAATGAAGCTTCCATACAGATATCCAGATTCATATAATGTGCAAACCTCTTGAGCTATAGCACTTTCTTAGTTCTCCGCTGTCCCGTCATATATATATATATATATATATATATATATATATATATATATATATATATATATATAAATATATATATATATATATATATATATATATATATTGACGCATAATTAGGGTTTTTTCTCAGAATTGTCGCTAGAACTTTCTTGTTTCATCTTTCCAAGTAAGGAAAGACTGCCAGGAGCCAAAAATGGGCGCCCCGAGAACACTAATAGCCCCCGCTTCGTTCTCAAGAGTATCTTTCTTTGCCAGATGGCTGCGTATGCAAATGAGGATCCATTCCAGCCACGCCGAAGCACTGCGATTTGCAAGCGAGCCCCGTTTATTTCGGGCCCTTTATGAGCTTGTCTGGTTGTTGTAAGAGGCCCAGACTATAGCAGACACCGCCGAAGGGTTAGTCGGTCGACTGGTTAGGAAAAAAAAAGAAACTATCGAGCACACATCTGCGCAGCGTACTGTATTGTTAGGCCTGCCGGTGTTGCTTTCCTAACGAATCCTGAATTGGCATGAAAAACGCACGCACGCACGCACGCCAGCAAGCGCGCACACACACACATACACACGCACACACACACGCACGCAGCACGCACATACGCACATGCGCGCGCACTCACACAGACACAGACACACACACATAAAAAAAACAGTTGGAACCAGTTTGGCTATACAGACATCTCCCCTACAGAACGTTTTTTTTTTATTTGTTTCATGTTCACGCACCCAAAGAGAATATAAGAGAGGCCGGCCTTAATTAGAGCAATATGTCAACGTTTCTTATGTCATATATTTGTAGCAGGAGAAAAAGTCAGGGAATGTATTTCTGCCTGACACATTAGCAACTTCCTTTAACAAAGTCACTTATATAGATCGTGCTGAATTAATTGATACCTCTCATTCTGGTGCAACCAACGGCACGGGAATATTCTTTTCGAGAAGATCAGGCGTTAAGAAGCGGGCGGCGCTTGTTCAACGGCTGAGACATGCTTAGTGTTAAACAGGCACACGAGGAGAACTAGTAGCACTGTGAAAATACACATTCCGTGTCTACGGCACACGCATTCTTAGAGCAAACATATTCTCCACATGTGCTATTGTATCATTTCTCTTAATCCTTTTTATGCACCAAGTTTTATTATTGCCTGTGCAACAAAGCAAAGGTGAATGGACGGGGAACGCTTTACCTTTTCCGCATCCAATGTTGTCATTGTCACGTGACTCGAAAATGAGCAAAATGTTGGAACTGAATGTGATCAGTAAATAAATAAAACTAAATAAATACAAGTACAGCGCGCATAGCGCTGCTCTAAAAAGTGTTATTTATGAAACGCACGGTTGTTATTTCCTTTCAACTATATTTCGATGCTTTCTATGCTTTGGAAGACAAAAAAGGAACGGAAAAGAATGTGTGCTAAGATCCTCGAAGTCTAGTGGTTCCTATAGCTGATAAAGGATCATGGTTGATCGCCCCGTTGTCGCCATGAGATTGCTGTAATAAATGACGCCGTAAAGCTGACTCTCTGGCAGCTGTCATTCATTAAAGACATCGAACGCGATTTTAGGCAGCTGGCCATTAACCTAGCGCTCTTCATCAAGCTCAAAAAAAGTTTGTTAATTCATAACCCTTCTTTTCTGCCGCTGTTTCTTTCTTTGTAACATTATGTGAGCAGGCTCAGTGGCTATAATAAAGGTCTTATTTCCTAACGGCGGCCATCGCAGGCTCACTTAGTAAGAATGTTCAAGTACTGAACATAAGCTTGGTTACCTATTAGTAGACATAGACACTAATCAATTATTCATTCAATTTATGCGACTGATTGATATGCGCCACTAAATGGGCGTACTTTTTCATCTATAGCTTTTCTGTGCGCGTTCCCGCAAAATGAATGTCACTGAAGCGGTGCCCGATTTTACCAACGTAGAATATCGAATATGATGACAATCACTGGAACACTTAACGAATCGTTTCGTACTTCTTCTGGCATCAATATTGGCGTTGAAAATACGTGGGCACAGCTTTCCCGGCTTGTTGATGGCAAAGAAAGAAATTATGGGATCCCATGGCTTTTTACTACTTCATTAAGATTGCGAGCGATCTTATGAACGTAGCCCCACCGCGGTGTTCTAATGCCAAAGGTACTGGGCTGCTGACCCGCAGGTCACGGGATCGAATCCGGGCTGCGGCAGCTGCATTTCCGATGGAAAAGGTTATGTTGTAGCCCGTGTGCTCAGATTTGGGTGCACCTTAAAGAATCCCAGGTGGTCGAAATTTCCGCAGCCTTCGACAACAGCGTCAGCTCATAATCATATGGTAGTTTTGGACGTTCAACACCCCATGTCTATCAATCAATCTTATGAACGTATGGTACTTTAGGCCCGGCCGAGGGCCTTCCGGTGATTCTCAGCCGTTGTAGCCCTCGTTCCACATATTTAATTTCTGAAGGAAGTTTTGTTGGAGATTTTTTCAAAGGAAATGTTCACTTATTCAAAAAGTGCGACGTATAACAGGACGTACAATGGGTGATGATCACTAGAAAGCCCTTAGGACCGATGATGTGCATTTGCTCTCAGTGATGTACCCCACGTTCATGAGCTTCCCACAATCTTATAAGTTGACGAATAGGCACGGCGTCCCAATTCGTTTCTCAGACCCGAACAAGCTGGAAAAGCTGTACCCACGGATACGCAACGCCAGTAAACGGGAATGTCAGATGAACCACAATACGCCATTCGCTAAGTGTTCCACTGTAGTGGAGTATTGATTTTTCATGTCATGAGATGTTATGCGTAGGCGAAACTGGGCAATGTGTCAATGATCGTTTGGGGGAATGCGAACATAAAAAAAAGAAGATGACAATTGTACGCAATATTAGTTGCGTACGTCAGCAAGTGTAAATCATGTGTGACCCGATTCGAGGGATGACGATTCTTGGTAGCGGTGAAGACAATACTGCGAGTATCAGTTCGGAAGTCTGTAATATTAAGAATTTTTATAACGAGTTCATCAGTGTCCGGTCTTTTGCTCTCTTTGATGCTGAGTTTAATCTTCTGGATTCACATGTCTAGCCTTTGATATCAGCGAAAAAATGAAATATTAACGTTTTGTTGCGGTTATTCCTTGGTTGGATGTTTTGCGTAGTTGATGCTCTGCGTAGTTGAACATTGTTATTCATTTCTCTATTTATCACCTACGCTTCACTCTAGCATTTAAATAAGGTGTGTCATTCTGCCAATAAATACAGTTGTCAATCAACGCTAGTGTGTGTGCCTTCTCTCTTGTGGGTGGATGTTCGCGTTATGGCTTCCTTGCTCTACAACGAAACGACTCGCTGAGTACGTATTCATGAATTCATATTTCTGCATGTGCTTTTTAGCAACAATATCACCTTCCCGCCCTTTTCGCACCACACAAAAGGGTTTCGACGATCAAGCGAAAATTAACTAGCAAAAAAAAAAACTCTGGGAGGGAAAAAAAACTGTTGTGCAAAAACGCTAGTTTTATATTCGAAGAACAAATGTACATGCAGAGCACTAAGAACAGACAAGAAACAAATTATGCGGTTTACAGAGCCTGAATCTCAATCGCTGCTGCTCGCGGGAAAATCGAAAGCCCCACAAACTTCAATCTCCGTTTTGCATTCGGGCTGGTGCTGCCATCTCTTGACCAATGTGCATGTCACTCTATGCTCTCGTGCTTACTTCGAGCTTTACCGTTCTTCACTAGAGGTTCTTATTACTATTTTATGTTAGGTAAAATGCCGTTGAAAATTAATTTGCTCTTGTGACGCAGCAAAGTATAAAATAACTCATATTCTTACTGTGCCAGCGCTAGACCTTCCGGAAGCTAGCCTTGTACTGACTACGATTACAGAGGCCGAGCACGTTTTATTCTCCGTTTGCCCATTGCCCGTTAGGTGGCGACAGGCATCAGTAAAATATCCTTGGAAGAAATGAAAGCCCGCGAAATCTTGGCTGTGTCCCGGGGAAAGATAGTTTCAAAAACCTGTTGTATAATGATGTTGTTGCATGGTGGTGGTCCCCTGACTTTGTCAAAGTTCTATGCTTACACTTTTCTCCCCAGATACAGGAGTTTACAATCTCTGTTGCGGATTCGGCGTCTTTTTATTGAATCGGGGGATTTTTGTAGGGCTCTGAAAATGTTACATTAGGTAACTTAATAACACATGTTAGTGAGAAATCACGAGTCTTACACTTGGAGGACATTAAAAAAACGCCGAATTTCACCCTTTGCCAAGGGAAAGCGATAACAGTTTTGAAACGCTGGATTATGGTATGCTGAGCATTGGGGGGTGTGTGAATGAAACGGCCATGCTGAGAGTTTAACATGGACGTGCGTGTGAAACTATGAGCAATATAATATTGTAAAGCACAAAAAAACATGCGAAATTCATACTCGGCTCGTGCCATCACCATGGAAAGTTGCTTCATGTCAAGTAACTGCAGGCACATAAGACTTCGATGGAAAGAGAGCGAAAGTAGAAATAACAATTGGGAGAGATAGTACTGATACTTTATTATGAAAATGATGCGATGAAAAGAGACCAATGTGCAGTTCGTTTATTTTCATTCTTTCCGAGCGAAGTAGTGACAAAACCATATAGCCAACTGTAAAGCTGATCGAAGGCACCCTGCATGGCTACCAGACAGTAAAGGTTCCTGTATTTCTGAAGTAAATCATCGAACGGTGATTGTAAATTTGGATAATTTGAAATTTACCACCACCTCGTAAGCTGCAAGCACAAGAAAGGCGTTAAATACTCGCAACCGAGCTGGAAGAAACCATTTATGAATTCTATGAGTGACAAAAATGAACTTCAGAAATCTGCCTTTCTCTGTAGCAAATGGCGCAACACGAAGAACGTTCATGCCCAATTACACGAGATAAACTGTAGAAAGAAGACCTTCTGTGGCTGTTAACGAAATAATTGTTACTTCCGATTAGGTTTACAAGAAATTCGTTACAGAGTAAACTCGATCTAATTAGACTTTCGAATGCTAATCAACCCTAATAACGACATTGAATTGTTAATCAAGGGAATTTTAGGGCGTCAATCTGGAGGCGAAATCTCGGTTTTGGTTAGCATCACTGCTTGCGAGATTGTTCAACACTGTACTTTGCGCATGCTCTAAATAAATGTTGACTTCGCTTGGCCTTTATTTGTGGCTGCACTATTTTTGCAACGTGGCTTGCGCTTGGAACTGCGGCCCATTCTGCGCCCGTGGCAAAACAGTGGTTGAGCATCGCGCAGCACAAACGTTCTGTTGGCGTTTCTGAGCTCTGCTCATCTTAACAAAAGTTTGTGAAGAACTCTTCTGTATATGTTCGAAAGAAGGCAACAGGCAAGAGAAGATGGAAACTTGTGATTAAAAATTTGTACCGAGAGGGTGCAATCAATCCGACCTTCCGACAAAAGGGCTTGTCTTCTTCAAGGCTGAAATTCTTGGAGATAGTTGTAACCTTGAAGAAGACAGGTGCGCTTGTCAAAGTGTCAGTTTCAGCACCTCCGCTGTTTACGAATTTTAGATCTGAGGTACGTGTTTTTTTCTGTACGTGCTTTTTGTCAGTACATTTGTATCATTGTATATATTATGACCATTACCTATTATCTCAACTAGTAATCCAGGTGACACACACGGGTATAATATTCGGGAACATTATTAATGGTTGCTATCTCTCTCCCTCTTGTTCATGCATGTACAGTACATGGCTAATCAATACATGTTCCGTCTTTTTCATGGCACAGGCTCCCGCGTGGACATATCACGGGTTTCCATGTTACCCAGATAGGAAGGTCCGGCTGGATGCAATTAGAAGAGAAATCCTGCTATTATTTCAAGATGAAATCAAAGCATGTTCAGAACATATTTCTCGTTCTATGTGCCCGAAACTGCAAATGGCCACCAGTACGCTTAGAAGCCCGCTGTTTTGTCTGTGGTTGTTTTCAAGAAAGCAATAAAAAGCAAATACTTTACAAGACCGAGTTCGCGCCACACCTTTGTAACCCATTAGTGCTAAGGTGGGGAGGGAGCAATAGGCGCTTCAATTCGGTCTTGTAAGTTTTAATATTTGGCAAGCCGATCATGGATGCTCCTATGATCAGAAACGCCGAGCCTATAACGACGCTGACTACGTGTAATCTTCATCATAATTAAGTTTTGCGTCTGCTGCAGGACTAAGGCATTGATTTCCATCCTGCCCTATCCACAGCAAGTTGATTTAATTTCATGCATGCAAGTTTCTTATTTAATCACCCCGTGTAATCCCATCTCGCTTTTTTTTCTAAAAAAAGCCTGATCGAGACACCGAAACTACGTAGGCTGAATTTCATGGCATCGTAAAACACGCCTAAGTATCGTTCGCATTTAAATCAAATTAGTTTTGATAAAAATGGGTAAATACTTTATTGTAACTTGGTCTAAAAAAAGTTACAACCAAAAATGAGCCTACTTCCTTATCTCTTTGATTGAAACTGCACCTTATTTCCTAAAAAAGCAGCGCTGCGTCAACAATCGTCACTAAAATAACACACATCACCACAACCAATCTGTTAGATTTCTGACTTAGGAGCTTCGTTATTGTGCTTCCTCTTCACAACTGCTTTCAGATCACAGCTCTTGGACACCTGTCCCTGCGTTGAGCGCCACGACGTCGCCGTTGGTGTTGGCGTAACCAATAGACATAATAAAACAAAAGAAAAGACAAGGAAATAGGCAAGGTTGAATAAAATGTGAAACGGTGCCATCTGCGCGGCCGTCGAGCATTCTACCGCAGAGCCACACTGGTGCGCGAAACTCATTTCCAAAAAGGACTCTATACAGGCGTCAAGTTGAACAAATATTTACGTTAACTTACGCAGTATAGTGTAGCAGCACAGTAATATACCAATCAGGCATCACACAATGCAAATTACGCAACGAATTTTGGTTTATAGCTTCCCGTTCCCTGCAAAGTGTTTTCAGCCATCACTTTTCATTGTCACCAATCACATGCAGTTCAACAATAACACCTTACAGATGTGTACCGATGTGTACAAAGTGACTGAACGCGCTAAGAGACTGTAACAAACCTGCCTCCAGCATCTGGAGATCCGACGAATGCGGCCTAGTGACTTTGGAATTAAGAATGTGGGAGGCGGTACCTCCACTTTGACAGTCGATAGTGAGACGTAACTTCGTGAAAGATGCCAAGTGGATTCCCCAAACTCTCCGAAAACCTACACCGGGCCCGCCCAGACTGCCACCACTCGTGATTTTCGCGCGTGGTTATGAGCACGTTTGTTGACGTTGGGTACTGTTGGATGAGCCCCTGAGCACAGTGTTAGATGAGCCCATGTGGGCCGAGAAGTAGGCAATTGTGTAAAAGGCACTTCTTGAACTGATAATTACGACATCATCCCTGGAGACCCCCCAAGGTGCAGGCCTGGCTGGCAGATTCAGAGTCAGTGAATATCTCCGGTCGCGATGGGTCCTTCATAACTAGAGTTAATTTATGTGCGTTCGATCACACGTACGGAATATTCTTTTGAGGCATATGCCAAATTACGGCGACTACTGAGAGCGGTAACGAGGAGGCCGCGGCAGGTCCTCGTGCTCGCTGATGCTGTTGGCCTATTTTGCTGAACGGAATATAGCTATTCTAAAAAGAATTGGCTATCTCGAAATACGTCACGGTGCCAACATGCGTGGCGCGAAGCGTGACGACCCGGAGTTAACGCGGTGGTACCTTGACATATCCTCCTCTTTCACGCATCAATGCTTTAACGAATGCTATCGTCATAGAACGCTTCCAGGACCAGCCATAACTACGATATTGCACGGGTCATATTATACCCCCACAACGCCACACCGTTATCACAATTTCGAACAATGTTCGCGCTCAAAAATTGTTGCCCGAGCTGTACATAGGTGGCAGCACATACCCGAAGTCAATGAATGTCTGTTAGCGCTACAGCAAAGGCTAGCTCATCGAAAGTTTCTTACGCACATGAGGCACGTACACCTCTGAGTTTCAGTCGATCGATTATATGATTAGTGCTTAACGACCTCAAGCAACGCAGCGGCTAGAAGTGAATTGCCTTCGTGCGTCAATCGCAACCTTGCGAATTTTCACCGAGCTTCTTTGACTAGCCCTCAAACAATCATGCACATGTTTCGCTTTTTCTTTTCATGGCGTTAATTTAGAAAGGGACCGCTATGAAATTCCTTAGTCGAATAAGTATGCCTGTTTCAAAGACTATTATCGAGTGAAAAGCTCTCTGACCACGGACGAGAATTCTCTTTTTAAGAAGTGGCATACCCTGCAAGAGCTGCAAGACATTTGATGATTCCGATTATGTAGGAACGTTCGATTGGTTACAATAATTATGATTTTTACATTATGACCATAAAGACAAGTAAAAGAAGGTTATCGGCCTCCCAAAAGAAAGATAGCCTTCTTCTTTCGCAAGCCTCCCCTCCTGCGGCGTTGCCGAAGAGTACGGCGGCTCCTATCACCGACGTCCGTGTGGAGTTTCGTGAGTAAATTAAGGAACTAAATGAAAATATTAAGTAAATGTTGATTTTTATGTTGATTGCGGATATAGCAGTCCGGAAACCTTGTACTGCTACTTTTGCGCCGAGGAATGGCTTATTTTGCATTAAATCACGTTTTAGTCGTCCGCATCGCGTTAGCACCCTTCAAATTACCCGCGTCAAGTGAAAGCGTTCACGTCTCCATGAAGGAAGGAAAAACTGAGGAGAGGCCATATCCTACCCCAATGCATTGCGAGAAGTGTGGTGGAAGTGACGTCAAATTTATGGGGCAAACAACCCGGTATGGGGCAAACAAAACTGCAGACGCTCCGCGGCCTACTCTCAGCGCTGTTTCGCTTCTGCGCGGACTTACAGCCCCTGCGTAAACTCAACGCGTAATGTATGGTTTGCATGCAGTAAAATGTTACGAGCACACCTTTTCGAGACTGTTCGTGCGTAGCATGCCCGAGCACCTCGCGCTGAAGTACTTCGTGGAGCATTTTTGTGCAACAGCACAGAGCACCGGTACGTGTTGTGATCAAAATCATTCAGCCCCTGTATCATCGTATTCGAACTCACCCGGCAGTGACTTATGCGTTCTGCACACCGTAAGGTCTTTTTGTTTTGCCAGATTTTCCGATCTACGGGCTGATTAGCAGTTCTTTGCTCGTGTACAGTGTCAGTGTGGCAATGCACGATTTTGAGAGCTTGCTTCGTAGCTATTCCGTCCAACGCCAGCCTAGTACTTGACGTACTTCACGTCGGTAAGAAGGCACAGCCGCATTGTATACGTGATCGTGCACGTAAAGTGTTTAAGTCCAGTGCGCACGCAACTAACACGCAGCGAGCGCACACCGCACAATACATACATATTTTTTCCGATAACTAGAAAAGTTTATTGCCCTTCCGTATGAACGACACAAATTCTACAAATGCGACACGATGCCTACAACACTAAAAACGAAAGTTCGCGTCTGTTCTCAATTGACACAATCAGTAAGAACCAACGGAGCGTACAGCTGAGAACTCCGCATGCAAATACAATGCGCTATTGATGAACAGTGAAGCGAACATACGTGACAAGTTCCACCAGGTACACCCGGCGGTGCACGCGATTTGCACCAAGTATGCACTACAGCTGGGCATCGCACAGCTTTCCTAAAACACACGCAAACGAAGCAGTACTCGCGAATTAACTCACTGCCGGCAAAGAACACCTACCACTTCACTGCGCCGCTTCCAAGGCTGCTGCCGGAGGCTGCTCGCTGTAAATCGCCAAGTGTTTATCTACTTTTCCGCTAGGAGGTAGTGCGAGTGTTTGCGATGTGGCGGCTTCACGAATATGACGTCATGGCATCTCCTATATTTTTTCTTCCTCCATGCACGTCTCGTTTGCCGTGCACACCGTTGCCCGGCTTTACTTTGCGGCCAGCGACTCTAGTAGCAGCAGAAAGAAAATAGCGGGAGCCCGAGCAGCAACAACGGCCATTGAACAAATTCCTTCCATGGCCTCTAAGAGGTCCAGCGTGCTTGGTTCAACTGGACCCCATTAGATAACACAGTGTGTCCAGTTTTACCAGGCGAAAATTGAACTGTTTAACCACTCGCGCCATTCCCCATAATAACGTTCGGCGGCTTTTCTTTTTCATCAATCAAACAAATGAACCGGCAGCATTTTATTACGTCTCCTATTGCACAGAATGTCCTCTATCTAGTGGAGCTGGTTTGATAACTAGTGATTTATTGCAGGCTGTAAATCTGACGTCATCGGAATTCTTTTGCGAATGCCCTTCTCGTGGCCAATGTGTTCCGGTGCATTTACATTAATTTCTCGGTAAGTATGGCACTGCCATTGGTACTATAGTCGTTTTAGACGTTGTCATACATTGCTTCCACTCTTAAATTTTCTCAGTGTCCCTTTAAATATATTCGCAAATTCTATACAATTACACAACGCGTTGCACGTTACTGCCTACGTGTTAAGACACATTTGTTCTTTATGTGAATTGTGGAGAGCTCCAGTGAAAAAACATTGAAAAGTTTCAAAGCGACAGATACAGAAAAACGAGATTGCACAATCTGGGCGTGTAACGTAGAGCGCATCACAGCTCCTTTTTGGAGCATCATATAAATAATAGTCAAAAAGAAGGCGACTTCATACAATAATATGTGATAGCCTCATATTTTCGTCTTTAGAAAAGCAACGGCGTCTCGCAGCACGAGCCTGAAGTTTACACGGGTGCAAAAAAAAGTGAACATGGAGCTACTTTAGGAGAGAAATGAAATGTCGTGGTTGACGTCACAAAGCATTGTTCACATCGTCACATGTGCCACGTGCAGGAAGATTCAGCTCACCTCGACGCTCCCTTACCGAGTACTGTGGTATAAGAAAGCATGCGCTCTTTCAATCAAGGACTTTGTATCATTGACGAAAGTCTGTGGTAATGGATATGTAGTGGCAGTAGAAAGCCGTAACAATCTCAGTCGTGTCACACTTTGTCCATAATTTTTAAAGACGATAGTTTTTCTTGAGGGCCTTCGACGCCAAAATTTTCGTCTGTCTCTACATTTGTTTGTTTTTCTGCTCTTAACGGTACCCTATACGGCACCAAAGTGGCCAAGCGATACTCCAAACGGCCAACCCCATCCGCAGCGCCCACCAATATTGCTCAAGATTCAGCGTTCATCTTGTGCAATTGTCAATAAAAAGCAATTATTGCGCATATCTGAAGCACCATAACAACACGTCAATATTCTTTATGTGTATTTCTTACTAGAAAATGCATACTTAAGTAGTTCGA
Source organism: Rhipicephalus microplus (assembly GCF_043290135.1). Taxonomy (NCBI): domain Eukaryota; kingdom Metazoa; phylum Arthropoda; class Arachnida; order Ixodida; family Ixodidae; genus Rhipicephalus; species Rhipicephalus microplus. The sequence continues at coordinate 256,318,424 of NC_134700.1, read as the reverse complement.
AGGACCGTAGCGTTTATCACGTTGCGCTGACCATGCAATGCTTGCACGAAGAGGCAAGTGTTTCCAACGCTTTGCTAAGACGACACGGTGGTGGCACCTACCCGTCGCCTTGAGTTCTACACTTTATAACCTCCGAGATGGACGCGCAGGGCGTGCGTGCTTTGTTTGACAAGATAACTGCAAGATAGCGCTCATGTCTCACGTATGACATGCCTTGATGCGCTCGCTCGCCTCCGCTGCACGTTCGAGGTACTCTAACGCAGCGCCTCAAGAATACCATTCACCGATTTTCTTGCGCAGAACATCAAATGAACGTTTTGTTTACTCTCTCCAGACGCAAGACTATTGTATTTCGACGACATTTCCAGTGTAACATAAAGACATGGGGCCAATTTTTTTATGATGATCTGCCAGTGACAAAATTCAGAATTGAAGCTGCGAGTCAAATCCGCATTAATACTTCGACATTTAAAAAAAACATCCTTGAGCAACCTTGCGTAATCTATTAGCGTTCTCTTTTTTTGTACTTCCGTGCTTTCTTTGCATGCCCAGCAAAAATCGTACTTAAACTCTTGGTCATGTCATTAATTACTATGGGGTACTGGATTTTTGTAAGCTTAGCTAAGTGAGTTTGACAAATCAGACATTTCAGATTTCAAGTCAACCAGCCTATAAGTAAATCACTTGAGCCAGTAGAGAGAGAGGAGGAGGAGCCTAAGTCAAGGCGCATTTTTCTATGAAACAATGGTCGGCACCCGGTGTTCAATTAGTGACACCCTTGCCTCACCACTCGAGTCGTTGCTGCCCTCTTAGTTTCGTGTTCCCTGATTGAAAATCAGTCCCGTGAAGTAATGCACACCAACATATCTCTACAACTGCAACAAATAGTCGTCCCACTTTCCGACCTCCGCTCAAGCCAACTTCACTTAGGCACGCGCTCTTCAGAATGCCCTTGTGGCCGAAAAATGCGGCGGGTCTGACCACCACGCGTTCGCGGTTGGCTGCCCCTGCGATCCGTATTGAACACGGCAGCCTCACACGCGTTCCCAATTAGGATAATTAGTGCAACGAGGCACTACGGGAAGTAAGTCTCGGGCTGCATGGCAAGATTGGGCTGCGCGTGCAGGACAGCGCGTAGACGTAGGCTGGAAAACTCGATCGAATGATGAAAGTGCCGTAATGAAGGTGCTCCGGAAATGACGTTAGCTAATCCGTAGAGATTACCGAAACCAGACTGCAGCTCGCGTCACATCGCGGCCTGGCGAGAGCGGCGGTAACCAGGAATGGGCAGGCTTATTTCGGCATCTCCGAAGATCAGTGATGCGTTCTCGCGTGGATCAAGAATGCGCCTTCTCTTCCAGGCTCATGAAAAGCTTATCGGGCATACCGTGTTGAATTAAAGCCAGTAGGTTGTTTGTAGGTTGCTTTGCCATTTAGTTAGGCGACACTTTTTGAACACAACGTAATCTTCAACCAGAGTTCTTAATAAAGAGGGCTACGTACTGCTCACATATAAGTTTGGTGACCGAGTCGAATGACTTAGTCGAAAATTTTATCGAAACGTTCGTTCGTGAAAGATGTGTTGCATTTACACGATGTAGCATCAAGGGCTCACCTATTGCAGGTTTGGTTTCGACACATCCTGATCTGGAGGTGTTACGATCGTCTAAAATTTTATGCCAGCCACCCGCACATAACCGGACTGGAACAGATACGATCCTTGTGCAAACTACTCGTATATTGCAAAAACAAAATATGTGTATAAAAGAACGTGAAGCTTATTTAAAATAGCGGAACTAAATGATTCTGAAGTATAATATAGTTGCTTTTAGGTTGTCGTCAAACTTCAGCGATAGGTGATGAAAGGTAGTTTACAGTTTCATTACCAAACCAGAGATGCTCGAGTTAAACCACAGACAGTCACAGGCGGGGCAGGGATGGTACGGCATGGTGAGCAGTGAAATCTGCTCAGCTATTGAGCATGATGCTCGTTATGATGGCCACCTCTTGGGTTTACTGCTGACTTTTAAGGGCGAAGCTCCTAATGCCGTGGGTCTGTGCCTCCTAGCTCGTACGTGGTCGCCTATTGTTCAAAAACTCACTCAGTTGGTGGGGACGGACGGATGGATGGACAGACAGACGGATGGAAGGACGAACGAAGAGACAGAAAGACGGACGGACCGACAGACGTCGCACAGATGGACCACCCAACAGACAGATAGACAGACAGACGCACGGACGGGCGGATGGAGGATACTTGGTTTACCGATAAAACCCTGCGACGCTTCGCCCCACTCATCATCATCCACTCCGTGAATATGTAGTGTTTTTTTTTTCTCATTTTTAGTCAACCAGGGCTTAGTAGCGAGAATAATTTCTGTGGTACATACCCTTTTATGATCTTTTCGTGGTAGGATCAACATCTTACCGCTTGCTTAAACAGCCTCGCCGTTGGAAGAGAGAGAGAGACCCCATTTTAATTTTGACGCATTTCTTGACATAATGCCGGTGCTCTGAGAGTTTCTATCTACGCATATACCTATCTAACCACCTAATTGCGGATATGACAGGGAAAGGAATTTCTAGAAAGAGAGAAATAAATGAGGAAAAGGCAGGGAGGTCAACAACAAATCGGAGGTCCGGTTTGCTACCCTGCATTAAGGGAAGGGAGAATGGGAAATAAAGATGGGAAAGAAAGCGAAGATCGAAATAGACGCGCGAAAGAGAAAAGACAGAAAAAATTATGTGAAGTGTTACAGCCTCTTCAACAGGCCACTGCGACGCAAAAAGTTGATTGATTGATTTGTGGGGTTTAACGTCCCAAAACCACCATATGATTATGAGAGACGCCGTAGTAGAGGGCTCCGGAAATTTTGACCACCTGGGGTTCTTTAACGTGCACCCAAATCTGAGCACACGGGCCTACAACATTTCCGCCTCCATCGGAAATGCAGCCGCCGCAGCCGGGATTTGATCCCGCGACCTGCGGGTCAGCAGCCGAGTACCTTAGCTACTTGACCACTGCGACGGGGCTACCACGCAAAAAGATCAATAAAGCCTTCACTGATTTTCTGTGCGAAGACAGATTATGTCGCCTTTCAAGCACTGACTGTTCTGACAAGGGTCTGTCGTCAAGGGGAGCTAACGCAGTAGCTAGCTGCCGTCTTTGTACGCTGTAACGAGGGCAGCGACAGTGAACGTGAAAAAAATTCCGTCCCGTTTGTCATCAAATTCTTTTCTCCAGACACGTGTGGCATTTACCTGTATACTACGGGCCACAGTGTGCAGATATACGCCATGAGTGATTGACACTCAGAACGCTGAAAAAACACGCATTCATAGTTGACTTCGAAATATTTAAAAAAGTGTAGCTTGCGGTAGCAAGATAGATGCCAGTGCTATTTTTCGGGATTTGGGTTTTTGTGTATTCCAGGATTTGTTTATTAAGACAGTTGTTCGAAGATACAATTGGTGTGATGACTTTAAAGTGTCATATGTAATGCGTCGACACCTGAGAGCAAAAAAAAAAACGTTTTACAGTACCCCGGTTTTCTACCAGATATGGAGAAGCATGTAGAAGTGCATATATTGCAAAAATTTTCAATGCACTACCTGACGAATTTTTCTCACCGAGTTCAAACAGGCAATTAAAGAAATTACTCACTGAGCTGTAAAATCCCATGGTCTATTTGTATGCCACGTATGCTCTGTGTCCCTTCTTGGTTCCTCTTTTTTATTTGCTATTTGTAAAAAAGTAGTGGTGTTAATCATTTGTCTGTTCGTTGGTAAAGAAACAACAATAGTTTTGTTACCTTGTATTCACATCGCTGTAACCGGCTCTGCCGGGCCTAGTCGCGCAAGTCCTGGGGACTTAGACAGGCCCGTTTCTTTGTATTTCTTATGGATGTGTACAATAAAGTATTATTATTATTATTATTATTATTATTATTATTATTATTATTATTAGGAACATAAAGAAATTGTGAGCGGCGGGTCCCTCCTCCAATCTGCTTGCTTCACGTGGAAGCAAAAAATTTCCTTAGATGTTGGCAAATTTTCTTTTGCCCCTAAGTACAACAAAGATCTCTTAGATCAAGGGAAATTTTCCTGTAGTTGGCAGCACTGATGCGCGCGCACGCCAAAACGGCGCTTTTAATGTACTATAGAGTACCCCTTAGCGTACGGCGCCGCCGAAGAGCAGGTGCATGATCATGGTTGCATGATCATCTCTCTCTCCTTCCGTACGTGTGACGTCAATCCTTCTTCCCTACAAGTAACGCCCTCTTGTGTCGTATCGTTCTCATTTTTCAGCGCATCGTACAAGTGCCGCCCTCTATGGCCAGTTCAAGGATTAACGAGGGCAGGTATGTGCCAACGGTGGTGCTTACTACAGAAGACGGTTGTAGACGCCTTAAGAAGTTTCACCCCTACAATAAAAAAAAGCCAGACAGTTTGCTTAAAACGAGCACTGTCGAAACATAGATGAGTTAAACGGGTTCAAAAAAAAAAGGAAAATATTATATAAAAGGCCTGACAGAAATCAATAATTTTTTTTATTTATAGAAATGTGTTTATCTGAAGTGCAACAAGCCTGTATTTTGAAAGTTGCGAGATAGAGTGATGCCATCCGAATTGTAGAGGTGCCACAAATGCTATTCTGACGAATGCCTGCGTCTATTCACCCCATGTGGTCCAGTGATTTCACAAGTGACCGGCGTATTCAACATAAATGCAATGCCAATGAGTGCTAAGCTATTATCAAACTCGCCTGGCAATCAATAAGCTCAGCGATGACAGCACTATAAAGACGGTCGACGCTGCCCACACGACAGCCGTTCATTCATTGCCACAATTCGCAACAGCAGGAGTTCATAAACTTGTTGACAACGCTATAGGAGCCTTCCTCATATATTTATGCAGTAAACAAAACTTGCCTCTCTGGCTAGTCTGTATAAGAATGTTTCCTTTTTTTCTGGTTCTTTCAATTCAGCGTGCTTGATAATTTCACTTCGTGCTATTGTTTTCATTGCGAATGACCAATGCTCCAGCGGCTATCGTGAACAACTCACTTCTTCTGTGTTTTGTTCGGTTTTAACTGCCTTTTCATGGAGAGGTTGAGCATTATATAACTACAGCTACTCCATTTATAGAAAGTGACCCATCTAGAACCGATTGTATTTGGTTGTGCTTCAGGTTTGCTGCAAAATGTCTAATTTAATTGCGCTTTGTGATGAAATATGCAGAAAGGATGAAAATTGGACGTCACGTACACTATTTTCTTTATATGCGACGTCGACACTGGGGATAAACAGGAAATAAAGAAAACCATGAAAGACTAAACCGGAAGTGATGGTTCAGCCCTCTAACAGGTTCTTAAGAACTGACTGCCATACGGAGTGGCAAACATAACTAAAGTAAATATTTTTAAATTGTATTAAGGTTAAAAAAGTGCATAGTTACTTTCTCTACGGCAAGTGTTCAAGAATGACGACCCTTCCGATGTTGGCACAACCGAGCCTGGTGCTCCTGCTGCACGCGTTTGAACATTTTAATGACTTTGTTTCATCGTTGCACATCAACAAACGGGGCGTGCCATTAAGCTGTGATCATTCGTGAAACTTGTCCTGTTAACGGTGTTAAATTTGAACAATCTGCTACAAAACTACTGTGTAATGAATTATCTTAGTTCTAAAAGATACACCCTATATAGTTTGACTACAAAAGAAAGAAAAGTGATAACGAAAAAAAAATGCGACCGATAAATTGTAGCAGCTTCGCTCTATCGACACCCAGCCTGATGAATGACACAGCTATGTGACCTTCTTTCTTTTTTCTTGGGTTTTCTCTTTCTTTTCTCCCCATTTTACTTCTTGTTCTTCTTTTTCTAGTTTTTCTATTTTCCTTCCTATTTTTCTCTCTTTCTTTTTCTCCCTATATTCCCCGATTGCTTCCTCTTTCAGCTTTTACACGTCATTTGTGTTGTGCTTTTCTAGCCATAGTAGAATAGGCTGCACTTGATATCATCGTCAAGGCTCTCGAAGAACAAGATGAAGAACACTTCGCTATGGCGCGAGCGCGCACTGGATGTGTTATATGGATGGCTGCGCTTTAATTGTTATGCGTGGTTTGCAGTGCGGTATGTGTGGTTTTGCTTGCATTACGCCAAATGACGACGACAGCACACGACAGGCTGACACCCTGAACTCGGCAGTGCTCTGCCAAGCGTAGCAACCGATGCCGTTGTAGGCACTGAGCAATGCCACGGAGGCCACTTTTCTTCACTACAAATATGCATACCGCAGCCCATTGAAGCTATGACAGGTTCTGTTCTGTTCTGTTCTGTTCTGTTCTGTTCTGTTATGTTGTGTTCTGTTCTAACTGTTTTGCTGTGTAGAGGTTGAGGTCCATATTGCCTCGGCTACTCCAAATCAATAAGTTCTGCAGATGGGTGGGCGTACATGAAAACAAATATACAGAAATGCGCGATAATCAGAAATGGAAACATTTAGGAATAAATAAGCAAAAAACACGATCAGAACATACCAAAGAACTATTCATCAGCAATTGCTCATAAAAAGGGAGAAGTTAGATATTGGTAACAAACGTACTTCGGTAGTTAAAAAAAATCATGATTACCGAAGGACCCCGGCTACGACGCTCGAGTTTCTAACAAGCTGTGCAACAAAATTATGCTATTCCGCCTAGAGCGAATTTCAAACTTCTCATTTCTTCAGCGCACATTTCCTTAATCAACTGGCAGTCTTGAAGCCCTGAATCACCTGTGGCCAATGCCCCCTGAACAGAAGAAATGCGAGATTCAAGTGCGTCGAAGCCCATCGACATCGCAGCTCTTCACCTCTGCGATGTCGCGAATAACGACGTTGTTATCAGAGAATGTTTAGGTTGTACAAGCAGTAAATTATCAATGTTCGACAATGCTCTATCTACATCCATGTCTTGGGGAGCATTGGAAGCGTTTGTAGTGCTAGCAGAGCTGATAAAAATGGCCCGAATAAGTACGAGTCACTTTTTGCAGTTTTAGACGACTGTGCACCTACATTGAGCCTAGTATTAAGCTTGGTATCACCGCTAAAGGGTAGCAAACCAGGTATTTGCCTGGTTAACCTCCCTGCCTTCTCTCGTTGTTCATCCCCCCCCCCCCCCGTTCTACCGCTCAAGGGAAGGCAGCTGAATGCCGTGGGCTTAACGCAGCATACTACATGAAATGAAAATGATAGCGGGCAACACAGCTACCACGAAATACGATACAAATACGATACGACAAACCTAAAATACTAAGTATAAGCCCACTGCCCTGCTGCGGTGGCATAGTGGCTAAGGTACTCGGCTGCTGACCCGCAGGTCGCGGGATTGAATCCCGGCTGCGGCGGCTGCATTTCCGATGGAGGCGAAAATGTTGTAGACCCGTGAGCTCAGATTTGGGTGCACGTTAAAGAACCCCAGGTGGTCGAAATTTCCGGAGCCCTCCACTATGGCGTCTCTCATAATCATATGGTGGTTTTGGGACGTTAAACCCCACGTATAAGTAATAATATAGGTATAAGCCCAGAGACGGCAAAACGATAGGCACACACACGGCTTTTGAACTCTTCGCTGACGGTATCGCTGAGCTGGGAATGTAAAGGATTGGCTCGCCCAGAATGGCGGTGCTGAAAATGATATTTAGCGATATATATACACACAGATTAACAGATTGGTTGGTCCACAACCATCGCACCCGCCGTTGAAAGCGCAAACTTGTTCTGCCTCGTCTATCATGGCTATGATATGCTTTCTTTCTCTCTTTTTGGTTTCTTTCCTTACGTCCTATTCTCTATTTATTCTTTTATATTTCTTCGTTTTTCTTACAGTCTGCTTCTTTCCATCTCTCTGCTTCTCTTTCTCTTTTACTCGTTCCCTCGCCCATCGCAACGGAATTACATAGTTGCTATGCCAGTGCATGTTCAGCTAGCGTGACTAAATGACCGACTGGTTACGCCAATCACCTTTAGACATTGCGTACCGGGTATGAAACCAGCATCACAAAGAAAGCTCATTCATTTATTTTGTTTCCTCCTCTCTACCTCTCTAGCTGCTCTCCACATAATTTCCATCCACTGGCTGCGCGCTCGGTGCAGCCAGCCCTGCTGGGCCAAGTGGTTACTATAGGCAACGCGAGGAGCGATTCAGTGCCGTCCTCGGTTCTTCTCATAAAAGCTTGTTGGACAATGAAGCTAATAAAAAACATGGTAATAGACAACTCACTTGCAGAATATCACCAATGAATAGAACGTTGACACGCGCATGTATTTTTATTGAATATCCACCCACAGTATGTGGAATAACACATCACTTCATCTATACGACGAAGTGATTCTCTCACAGAACGCTTGTGCCCGTGTCTCAGTATTTTCAGTTTGTTTTCCTGGAAATCCTGGGAGCTGCCGCTCCCTCCTTTGCGGTGATGCTTCAGGACACACCACCTGAGAATGTTCCAGGTGTGCAACCGTCGCGCCGGACTTCGTCGTCCGGGAAGCGTAGCAACGCGTCGAGCAACACCGACAGTGAGGCAACCGATTTGTACTCGGACGGCTTTGAGTCATCGGATGATGACTTCACGGTCATCATGAATCGATCTACAAAACGAAGACTGCTGCGGACGGCTTCGTCGGCAAGTGTTTCCACCGTTAAGACTGCACCACAGCGGTGGCCGCACACCATGCTGTTTATGCCCGAAGACCCCGCATCTAACTTGCGACTCCTGAACAGGCAAGTTCTTTCTGTGCTTCTCGAGGAAACCGCGCCGAATGAGATCAAAGACGTGAGGATCAATACACGAAAGAATGTCCTTGCTGTAGACGTTATGCACCGTAGCGCATTGCAAAGTCTTCGGCACATAACAGAAATCGGCAACGTGAAAGTTCGGCCAATGGTCGCTACAGGTTGTAATGGCACTGTAGGCGTCGTTTATGATGTGGATCTTGCCATCTCAGCTAATGACCTGCCAATACTAATAAAGCCAGCGACTGAAGGCACCCGCATCACGCACATTACCAGACTCGGCAACTCACGCTGCTTGAGGCTTGTGTTCGAGGGAGACAGCCTTCCATCGTATGTCAAAGTTGGCCATGTTCGCCACTCAGTGCGTCCTTACATACCGAAGCCACTGCAATGCTACAAGTGCTTCAAGATGGGACACGTAAAAGGTGTCTGTCAGAACAAAGTTGTATGTCCGCGGTGCGCTGAGTCTCACTCAAAAGACGCCTGCAGTGCCACCATGCTACGATGTCCTAACTGCCACGGCGCTCATGAGGCCTCATCCGAAGATTGCCCGCGGGTGCGAAACGAGCACGCGGTACTCAGGCGTATGGTGCGGGACAATTCAACGCACAGGGAAACTGCCGCTACACTACGCCGACGACGGCGTCGTGGGAGAAGACCATCACGAAAAAACGGCTCTAGCGATAGAGAGTTGTCATCCTCTATCAAAGAGGCTGACCCACAAACACCGAGCTCACTGAAGACAGATACTGCCAAACAGAAGAAAGGGAAAGCAGTCACACCTTCCGAACAGTGGCCCTCTCTTCCACGAAGTCAACCTACTTCGGAGCTGCATCAAATCCCGCCGCCCTCGACGACCCCTCAAACCAGTGATGCGATGAATGAAGATCAAGTGATAAGCTTGCTGCAATCGCTGATGAGTACCATGCGTGTCCTACTGAGTAATATGAAGACTTCGGCTGCGCAGACCGCACTGCATGTGCTGGACACCCTGAGTCCGGTGCTTGCAGCTCTAAGGTAAAACCATGGCCAGCGTCGTTTCGAGCGGAAGTCAAGAATGCATCTGTCTTTCAGTGGAACGCCAGAGGACTGAAGTCGCGCATGTCTGACTTTAGACAGTTTGTATTTGTGAACCGCTTCCCCATTATCGTGATTTGTGAACACAACCTGTGTGCTTCAATCAAGCTGTCAGAATATGAGTGCTTTATGTCCTCCACTCACGGAGACTGCAGCAAATTTATTGTATTCATGCGCCATGACCTCACTTACGTTCACCACAGAGTCTCGCCTGATGAAGAGAATCAGTATGTGTGCCTTACTGTGAAGAAGGATAAGGTTGTTTTCACGATTATCGGAGCTTACTTATCTCCATCAAGCCGCCTTGACTGCGAGCGCTTACGCGGTATTCTGACATCGTCTCCAAGGCCATGGGTGATCACTGGCGACTTCAATGCCCACCACTCCCTATGGGGAAGCTCCAGGGACAACTCTAGAGGAAGAAAATTGGTGTCCTTAGCCTCGGAGTACGAACTCTGCGTTTGTAACGATGGAAGCCTTATATATTGACGCGGATCAGCCTATAGCGGCTGCCTGGACCTTACATTGGTTTCTCGCTCACTTAACAGGAAAGTGCACTGGTTTTCGGATCTGGAAACGCGGGGCAGCGACCATATACCAACGTACCTGTGTATAGAAGGTTTCACCAGCTCCAAGTCCTCAAGAGGCCTCAAGTACACCGATTGGCCGAAATTCAAAATGTTAATGGAAGACTGCTGTACCGACGGCTCATTATATAACCTAGAGGACTCGATAAAGGATGTCCTGCAGAATACCACGCATACACATTTGACTAGTCACAAGCGCACCTATTTCGACATCGAGCTTGAGAAACTTCGCGCAATACGCCGTCGTTGAGAACGAAGGTACCGACGGACAAAGTGCATGGATGATTTGAGGCTGGCTAGACGCATTCAAAAGAAAATGCAGCGGCACATGGACAAACTGGCTAGGCGACGTTGGACATCCTTTTGCGAGTCGTTGGATCCACGAAAGCCCCTATCACTGATATGGCGAACTGTCCGGGGTCTTAGCACAACCTTGGGTCAGCGACACCCGTTTACATCTCTGGCACTTCACCTTCGATGCAGAGAGATTGACGTCGCAGAATCTTTCTGTAGAAGAATCGCCGGTGATTCCAATTTCACAGTATCAAGAACGGGAACATTTGACAACCCACCGCCCTCACGTGATCCCCGTATGGAATGCCAGTTTTCTACGGATAAGCTAGAGGCGGCACTGGCTCTGTGCAGACGTTCTTCAGCACCCGGACCTGACGGCATTACCTATCGTGCCCTTTGTAATCTTAGAGACGAAGCTCGGAAGGCACTCTTACGCCTATACAACGACTCCTGGAAGACTGGTACGGTTCCCCAGGCATGGAAGTCAAGTCACCTCATTCCACTTCTAAAGGCTGGTAAATCTCCTTTGGATATTGCCTCATACCGTCCTATCGCGCTTGCCAGTTGTGTGGGAAAAACGATGAAACGAATGATTCTAACACGAATGGAGTGGTATTTAGAGCACTATGAAATCTATCCAGTATCCATGACCGGATTCAGGCGCGGCCATTCGTCAATCGACAACGTTGTTGATCTGGTTACATACGTTCAACAACAGAAAGCCTGTAAAAGACTGTGCGCCGCCCTGTTTCTAGACGTTAAGGGGGCTTACGACAATGTCACCCATGAAGCCATCCTTAGTGCTTTGGAAACAGTAGGTCTTGGTGGCAAGATATATATGTGGGTGTACAGCTACTTACAGCTGAGATCATTTTACGTGATGACAGCGAATGACCCTACACCTGATTATTACAGCAGCCGAGGAGTTCCTCGGGGAGGAGGGCTAAGCCTACCCTTTTCAACCTAACTCTCATTGGTCTAGCCGAGCAGCTACCTAGCACTGTAGAACTTTCTGTCTATGCTGATGACATCTGCATTTGGACATCAGGTGTGACAAGGTCTCAGCTTCGCGCCCGCCTTCAGAAGGCTGCTACAACGACGTCATGCTATCTTCGTAAACAAGGCCTCGAGGTGTCCTGCGGAAAATGTGCAGTGGTAGCGTTCACGCGGAAACCAATGTCTGCTTACAGTATATCAATTAATGAAGAATACATATCGTTCAGCAGAAGCCACAGGTTCTTGGGAGTCATAATAGATAGAAACCTGTCGTGGACTCCACACGTGAACTATGTGAAGAAGCGGCTGATCGCAACATGCCACATGTTCAAATTCCTTGCAGGAAAGAATTGGGGACTGCCCATACCATCCATGCTACAACTGTACAGAGTGCTGTTTATCGAATTCTTACGGTACAGCTTACCTGCAATATCTAACACCGGCAAGACCAACCTGTGCGCAATTCAGAGCATTCAAGCCCAAGCACTTAAGATATGCCTTGGATTACCCCGAAGTGCTTCAACGGCTGAAACCATTGCCATCGCTCAAGATCACTCGATAAATACGCATATTAGTACCGAGACAATGCGCATGCACCTCAGGCATTATGCCAGGACCCCTTCTCACCACCTGGCGAGCCTAACTGCTGAAAGGCCCCGCACGACATACGGCACTATTGTCTACAAGCATCGTTCATCGTTTGCTGAGACATACGCACCTGCATCAAAGCCACCTCTTCCTCCTTGGAGCTTGAGCCGGCCGCGAGTTCATTTAATGATTCCAGGAATGAGGAGAAAATCGGACTTACCGACACATGCCCTGAAACAACTGAGTCTATTCCTACTGGAACAAAACTACAGTAACCACGTGCACATTTACACGGATGGCTCTACTATGCCGTCTAGTTCAGGTGGAGCAGTGGTTATACCATCACAAGGGGTAACTCGGTGTTTTAAGACTTCACATGTGACAACTTCAACGACGGCAGAACTCGAGGCTCTGCGCAATGCACTGGAACACATCAATTCAGAAGAAAGACCAGGTAAATGGGCTGTGTTTTCTGACTCAAAACCAGCGTTAAAGTGCCTGATATCAGTTCTCCGTCGTGGATGCCACGACTAGTTGACCTACCAAACCGTGAAACTCCACCACCTTTTAATACAAAAAGGCCATGACATCGTCTTTCAGTGGTTACCTGGGCATAGTGGTATAGACGGCAATGATTCTGCAGATCATGCTGCTCGCACGTCACATAAAGAAGCGAACAGCGTTCCTATTCCGCTTTCAAGAGCGGATGCGGCGAGGCAGATTCGTCAACTGGCCCACAGTCTCACACTGACTAAGTGGAACACACCAAGCATACGACGTACAAGACTGCACGAGCTCGACCCTTCACTACAACTCCGGCCTCCACCCGGCCTACATCGACGTGCAGCTTCGATTCTCTATCGCCTTTGGCTGGGAGTTGCTTTCACGAAAGCTTATACCACGTTAAACGGAATTACTGACAGTGCAGCGTGCGATGTTTGCGGCACCGACGAAAATATTGAACAGCTGCTGTGCCATTGTCCTCAATTTGCCTCAGATAGACAAATACTTGCCAACGCAATGCGGCGACTGGATGATCGGCCTCTTTCTGTGCAGGTGCTATTACAGCAACGTCCACATGCCTCGACAGCCCACAAGGCAGTGAAAGCCCTGCTGTGTTTCCTGAGAAAGACAGGCTCGTGTGAACGCCTCTGACATGCGGTAGAGTTCTACACGCTGCAGTGAAATTACTGTCAGTCTCTTCCCCACCCTTTTTTTTCTTCTTTTCCCTCTCTTCTCTCTTTCTCGTCTTTCTTGTCCCCTTCCCTAATCCCCCAGTGTATGGTAGCCAACCGGATGTCTTTCTGGTTAACCTCCCTGCCTTCTCCCTTTTTGTTGCTTCCTTCCTTCCTTCCTTCCTTCATCTATAGCTACATGAGGCTGCTGAGCACAAACCATCACGCTTCGAGCTAGCTTCGTGTCTCGGTTCTAAACGTTCTGTGATAGCACATAAGGCATAGGTTGTTGATGGCCCTCGCCGTGAACCACGGTGCCTTGGTGAAGGGTTCATTGCGATTCCCAATGACTCGGCCACCAGAGGGCACTCCGTTTTAAGGCATGAGGCTTCAGGCCAAAGAGATCATTATTAAAATCAGAGAGCATGATAAATACGCAAACTTTTAGTCCTAGATAATGAAACGACGGGACTGTTTTTCGCCATTATGCAAGACACGGCTTAAATAAAGTACGGCCCGGACGAACCGTGGCTTTCCTTAAGCGAATACGGCTCTCTGTTAGGACCGCACCAAGCCGTATGGAAAGCCCGCCATCGTTAGGCGGCGCAGTAAGAAAGCTTTCAACAAAGACCGCTCATATTCGAGACTGGGTTCAAGAAACGAGCGCAGTAGAATACGGCTGAAATAAAGACTCGTAACCGGAGTGCAAACGATTTCTAATGAAGTCCTTAGGGTCATTATATTCAAGCTGACACGCGTCTAGGGGCCAATGTTCTATTTGCGTTTCGGAATCTTATGAGGTGCTGTCGCAGATGATGGAATCAAAGCAAAATCCAACAATTGGAACAAACGCTTAACGATCAGTAGAATTAGCATCAGGATCATATCGTTCTTGGAAAACGAGAGTGATTCGTTGTTTTCTCTCTTGGCTATTGCTTTCTCTAGATTTATTGTTTGTGAGGGTGGCTTGCCTCGTCTAAACTCTCTACATTTTCCTTATGTCGCTCTCTGAATTTTTCTGACTATTCCTTTCTTTCCTGACGTGAGTATTTGCCTAAATATAGAACGCTCGCACAACAGCGCTACGCTTTCAGGTATTGCGATAAGTTATGGCTCAAAATCAATTGTATTGAGGTTTTGTGAATGTAGGGAAAAGTCAATGAAGCAGAAGCTTGTTTCAGTCAGCTGCCTTCATATAAGTGTGGCAGCTTGGGCTTGTTGGTATGGCATGGTGATAGTTATAGCGCGAGAACAAAACGACGACACAGAGACAAGAAGGACACAAGAAGGACAGCGCTTGTGTCTTTCGTGTCCTTCTTGTCTCTGTGTCGTCGTAGCGCTCGTGTCTTTCGTGGCCTTCTTGTCTCTGTGTCGTCGTTTTGTTCTCGCGCTATAACTATCGTCATGCCTTCATAGCGCAGGTTTGACTAGCAGCCTATCAGCCAAATGGGTGTGCCTGAAGTAAGGAACATCAAGAAAACATGGTGCAGTGTGACAATTTGGCATCGGCTAACTAGTGCCTGGAACCCAAGGATAATATGAATAATATCTCGGATTTTACATCTCAAAACCAAGATGTGATTATGAGAGACGCCGTAGTGAAGCGCTTCGGACATTTCGACCATTCAGTGCTCTTTAGCGTGCACTGACATCTCACGGTACTCGGGCCTCTGTCATTTTGCTTCCATTGAAATGCGACTGCCGAAGCACTTATCGAACCCATGATCTTTGGGTCTACACTACAGCCAAACACCATAACCACTGCTTCAGCGCGAGAAACTCTGAGACACAAGGAATCGAAGAATTTTGAATAATGAGCTCCGAAGTTGAAGGGATGCAAGATCAACGCCTGGCAAGTGGCTTTTACAGATTGTGAACAAGTGATAGGTCGAAACCGCTTGCAGCTGCAAGGTTAAGATTTCTCCCCGCACTATCGCAGACCATTGCGACTAAAACAGCTGTCAAGTGAACTCGGCATTGTAGCCTATATGTGCGTGGAAGAAGTAGAGATAAAGTTTCAGTCAGGACTACATGTGAATGTTTAACCTTTGGAAAGCACCTAAAAATGCACAAATTTAGGAGTTCAGACTATTTGGTAAAAAAGCTACTGTACACAAGCGACATGTGGCTTACTGCAAAATATACTGCAGTTGTGTTGAATTCCTACGCAAGCAGAATGTGCAGCAGTAGCGTCAGTCTATTCGATGCCCCCTACAAGACAGAGGCATCTTTATGTGATCTCTAACTTGGTTCACCTTGGGCGAGCAGAGTTCATTCTACTCGAGCAACTCCAGTTTCATCACTTTATTCAGTGTTGAATTTTACAAGATAAGGCTCTCCGGTAATGAGCCAATGTTTTGGTCATTCAAACAGTGAAAACGCCCCCAAAATTCAATTTCATACCTCCGAACGTTTCACCATGATGTTTTGAAGAATTTTATTTAAAACCGTAACCTAATTCACGTAGCTGCGAGTTTGTATGCGGTCTTCTCCATTGGGAAGCTGGCGTAGCAAATAATATGGATTAGCTGCAATCATCCCTTTCGAAGATTTCCAGCGTATGCCAGCTTTTGTGAATCTTCGGACCAAGCCCAAAAAGGAAAGTAACCGTGAAGATGCAGTAAGAAACCTATATAGTTTGTGCAGCTGTAGTGTCATAGCTATTTCATCAGCCGTCGTCACTCGATATCACCTCACACAAATCATTTACTCATTTTGTTGTCTATATTCCTCATCTATCATATTTCAGTCTACTTTTACCGTTATCTTAATGTATACAACCACATAAACTTCTGCTTGACTTCTATAGTTTCTCTCCACTTGCTTTCTTCTTTCTGCACTATTTGTTGTTTGTGATTGTAATGATTGTTTGCTTTTTGCAGTGTATACATTTCAATATATTTCTAACGAGGGTGGAATTTCATAGACAAATTCACTGATACTTTTACTCGCTATGCAAGCAGAACACGTAGTTTCTAAAATGCTTGTTAAGGTTTGCGTATTAGCTTCGGATTATTTGCCCAGCACGCAGTGAACCGAAGAGGGGGCAGAATTTGTGATTTAAAAAAAAAAAAAAACTTCACCCCTTCACGTGAAACTAGAACTTAATCAGGCAGAATGGCCAAACGGTATTCAGCCTCTGGTAGCCCAGGTACAAATGTGAAAGTACTAAATGCACACGCGTCAGCTACAAGATTACTTTCAATGTGCCCATCGCCCCTCTGCCAGGGTTAGTCGATCCAGAACGCGCCGATATTTCTGGCGTTTGCTCTGTTACGTGCTGTCCACGGTCGTCAGAGGTAGGTAAAGCTGTGGAACACAGTGGGGATACGGCGCTAATTATGATTCAGAGGCACCTGCTAGGACAATATTTTTTCCATTTCTATTTAAAAATTATAACAAGAAAATCTGCTACGTATGATCAAGTGAGTTGCTTCTGCATGGCATCAAGTTAACTGCGACTTACTCTCACTTCATAGCAATGCTTTTCAAATGCTGGTCATCGCCAAGCGGCATGCAATGTCCCCACACTGACTGTTTTTCACCCTTTTCCGTAGGTGGTACGTTGTAGCTGCTGACAGCTTGACGTGCACTTGCTAAAGAAAGAAAGAAAACAGGGAGAAAAAAAAAGCAGGTCTGTGCGGAACGAGCAGCACAGTCACAGCGAAAGCTGGAAGAGCGACCTGTCAGAGCCTTTTCTAAACACTCTTTGGGATCCTGCAGGCACACTACTGAGTACCCACTATGCCATAAATAATCATAAATATTGTGTGGTAGGCCTCAATTCACTATGTTGTCCTTCGTCATTCTTTGAAGAAGCGTGGTATCCGCTACACACTTGATAAGAACTTTGTGCAGTTTTTTTATGCAGTGGCTGACGACGAAGAAGAAGTATTGCCTGAAGTGAGTGTGTGCCACAGTTAATAGGAAATCAAGAACAAATTTTCTAATGGGTTGGAGCATCGGACGACCTACTTGTTACGCAATTCACATTGTGTGACGCCTGGCTGCTCCTTTGATGTTCCGAAACGCTTGATTACCGATGTTAACTTGATTCTTTTCCCGACATTGAGCCTGTCTAAGTTTTTTTTTTTCGTTTGATACTGGTTACTGACACCAGCCACGGCGGCGGACAACTGCGGGGCCACGCGTGACCCGTGTTCTCATCTCAAAACAGCTTTCGCCGTAAAGTAGGAGAAGATATAGAGTACACAGAAAGAAGACATAAAGAGGGGTATCTAAATGTACGTCTTCGCAAATGTTTTTGCAGAATAACTACATTTCTTGCATTTTTACCAACGAATTAACCCGACCAGACAACATCAGCTTAAATTTATATTGTCGGTTGCAGCTTATTTCCTCTTTCCTACCATATGCATGCTTTTTTCACAGGATCGCTCAAAGCCGCGCAAGCAACACGATGATGTTATTAATACAAGTAATGATTGGTGCAGACTTTCTGTATTGCCAATGAATGATAGTTGTACCCGTACATTTCGCCCCCTTTAACTATGACGAAAGGAATGTGTGCCTGCCACGGGCTATGTCTAAGACCTTACGTTAGTTCCTTGGCTGTTTGTACTTCTGCACCGCTGATCTACTGATAGCCCTCTCAGCTTTTTCTTCCGCACTGTAAGCCGGAAATGAAGCAAGATGATTGGGATCTATAACAGCCGCTATATTTCTTCCTCCAAACGCTCTCTGCTGACTGAACCAGCTCCCAGGGCACCCCTTTTAGAGGCCTTTTTTCAAGGACTGCTCGAGATGGGCCTCAAATACAACAGTAACCGTAAATAGGAGGAGCTGAGCGCGCAATGGCGGAAGAAAAATGAAGCAACTTGAGGAAGGGAAACGACTGACACGAAACAAGCTGCGGCGTTGTATGGAAAGAAAAGTGAGAGAACGCGAAGATAAAGCGTTCTTAGTGGATATCCCCGGGAGGATTAAATTTTATAGGAGCCAGTGGCCACCGAACGCGCGAGTCTTCCGCGCCGCAGGACCGCACTTTGTAGACGTAAAAGCATTTGCGAGAGCAGGAAATGAGAAGGTCTCGAGGAGGCAGTGGTCAGCTGGGAATAAAGGCACTCAGCCCATTACAGAAAACAAGGTAAAAAAAAATCGTAAGCCCTGGGACAATAACGAAGCTTCTATACGGCGGTTTAAGACATCGTCGAGCACTACCCCAATACTCCGACCACTCTCTTGCTCTCTCCCTCTCTCTCATTCGACCAACGCCTTATTTAGCTTTATTTTCGTAGTCGACCGCGAAGAGAGGAAGCGTAGGCTGCACTCCACGCAGATGACCGTTTCGCAGGGACTAATCGACCTAATAGAGGAGGAAGCACATCGCTGGTGTAGCGATATCTCCTGGAGCCTTTTCTGGAACAAAAGAGCACCGCCGTCCAGTGTATGGTAGCTTGCCGACATCTTTAAGGTGATAGCCTGGTATACCACCTTTTTTCCAACGCCCTTTTGCTTCTTTTGTCGTTGACAAAGCTCTCCCTCTTTGTGGTGGCTTAGCTAACTTCTTCTAGTTCCAACGTCAGCAACAGTATAGGCTCTACGCTGCCCCGCTTGTGTTGACGCTATTGCATGCCAGCGATGCGTCGGATCGGTGCGTTTTCTCGCTTGGAAATCCACTTTACCTACTTTCGGCGCCCAGTCGTCTGGCCATCGCGAGGCTTGCCGATTTTCAGACACGATAACCGTATGAGAGAGAAGGGGCCCTGCTTCCGTAGTGGAGAAGGCTCGATTGGCTCTAAGACCAAGTGGCCGAGACGTAATAGTCTCCGAGATAATGCGGCCATGCTTTTTCGGTGAAAGTAAAGCGAATGTATGTTAAGAAGCAAAAAAAAACCAGCCGCTGCGTGCGAAAATAAATGGATAACTGGGTGTTTGCCATTTCTTGATCCGTTCCCGTAGTTATGGCTCTCTTTTTGTTTTTTTCTTTTATGGCTGTTGCCCCAGTGGTATTTTGTGTTTTATTGGTCTAGCCTAAAAGTCGATACGAGCGCAATCGTTGGCTAGCAACCTTTTCGCGATGTGTTAAATTTATCGAGGAAATGAGATAAAGAGAGGGGGGGGGGGAGTAACAAAAAGTGGTGTTGTTAATCAGACTCACGTCCGGTTCACTACCTCACTCGGAGAAGGGATAAGTGGGCTGAATTCGCAAAAGCTGTCCTTTTGTGATTAGTAGGTTTCTTTTTCGGCAACCTTTCTAAAGAAACATACTCAAGGAGACTATTTTATCTTTCTAAGTGCAACGACCACGAACTTAGAATTTGTGAATACCGACCCAGGACAAGCATATTCGCTAATTACTTTTTTCGAAGTGTGCAGAACTGGACAACTTCTCTAAGAAAAAAGTATGCTCTCTAACTGAAGAAATAAACTTAAGTTGTAACCTTCTTTCTCCCATCGCTGAGGGTAATTCATGGTCATTATTCAAGAAAAAAAGAAAAAAGAAAGAAGAAAAGAAAGAACGAAAGAAAGAAGAAAAAAAGAAAAGAAAGAAGGAAAGAAAGAAAGAAAGGAAGGAAGAAAGAAAGAAAGAAAGAAAGAAAGAAAGAAAAAAAGAAAAAAAGAAACATGTGCTCTGCGTTGGGATTGGTTGAAATTTCGTCTTACCAACTTTTGTAGATTGATAACTTTTTCTGTTTTTTGACAATCGGGGCTCAGGTTTCCGGCGTTAGAGGCCTGCTAGCACGCGCAAAAATGTGTGAAATGTGTTTTTCGTTCTTGAACAAATCAGTGAAAAAGACAACAGAAGTATATGTAATGCTTTGCCTCCACAATCCTGAATAATCTGCGTCATAAAGTTTTCACCTAAATGATAGACACACAAAAAAATGGCAGCATATCCACGGAGTGAATGATGGATAGTGGGGCGAAGCATCCGTCCGTTCATTCGTTCTTGTTTCCGTCAATCTATGCGTGCGTCTGTGTGGCCACCCATGCGTCCATTTGCCCGTCCGTGCGTGCGTCTGTTCGTGCGTCCGCACGTTGATCTGTGCATCCGTCCCTGCTTTCGTCCATGGATCCGCTCCTTTTTTTATTTTTTATTTATTTATTTAAGTATACTGCAGACCTTCTCGGTCCAAGCAGGAGTGGTACATAGGATATACAAACAATGATGTCATGTACAGAAAGGCACCGACACAATCCAAGAAAAGAAAAAAACTATTGAATTCCAAGTAGCCAAAACAACAGTGTCATAATGCAACGTTCAGAATCATGCTAAAAGGACAAACAGTCAAAGGGAAAGAAACTGCTCACAATAAATCCCTATTCGTACATTTGCGTCTATTGTTCAAAACTTATAGTTTTAATCTTTTCAATAAAGGATTCCATGGTGTCACAGTTCACAGCTATTAATGGAAGTTGATTCCAATATGCAATTGATGACGGAAAAACAGAGTTTTTTTTAATGTTGTTGTGACTTGTGGGCATGCAGTCGTATTGTCTTATTGTGGTTAGTTCTCGTGGAATGCCTGAAAGGTTCAAGAAGATAGTCTGATCTGGATATTGTATATTTCCCATGATAAAGAAGATGCAGGAATTTAAGTTTAGAATGTATTATCCGTTCGGAAAGGCAATGAAGTTCAGCTCTTTTACGCAGATTAGTAACACTGGTATACCTGGAGTAATCGGAAAACACAAATCGAACTGCTAAGTTTTGTACTCGCTCAATTTTACTAATGAGAAATTTATGATGTGGACTCCAAATTATATCGGCGTATTCTAGTGCTGGTCTAATCAGGGTTTTATAGGTGGTTAGTTTTACTGCAGGGGGAGTGTTACGGAGTTTCTTCTTTAGGAAACCCAATTTACCTTGCGCTTTCGAACAAATAGCAGTTATATGTGGATTCCAATTAAGGTTGGATGTTAATGTAACTCCCAAATATTTAACTTGATCGCTTTTAGTAATTTCTAAATTGTCTATTGCATAAGCAAATTTGAGTGGTTTTTTCTTATTCGTGAAAGTTATGGCTGCGGTTTTCCGCGCGTTCAATGTCATTCCCCACTGGGAACACCAGGCTTGAATTTTTGTTATTGAGTGATTTAGGTTAATCTGGTCCTCAGTTCGATTTACCCTTGTGTACACAACGCAGTCATCTGCGAAAAGCCTTATTTGAACGAGTGAGTCAATGACCATAGGAATGTCGTTGATGTAGATAAGAAACACAATTGGTGCTAAGACTGATCCTTGTGGTACGCCCGAAAGGACGTTCAGGCTGTTTGACGTGTGGTTGTTCCCAGCGACAAACTGCTTGCGGTTGTGTAATATGATGTTATCCATGTAATAATATTATCTTCAATACCAATTGCATGCATTTTAGTTATTAGATCAGGGTGGTGAACGACGTCAAATGCTTTTGCAAAATCTAAAAAAACGGCATCTATTTGTCCTCTTTCATTCGGTGCATTCGCAATGTCGTTGGTAATCTCGGCTAGCTGCGTGACTGTCGATAAGCCAGATCGAAAACCATGTTGTCTATAGTAGAGTAGGTTGTTAGTTTCTAAATGTGTTATAATGGCTTTAAAAATTATATGCTTTAATATCTTGCAACACGTGCTGGTTAATGAGACCAGGCGGTAGTTAATGGATTGTAGTTTAGAGCCAGATTTATGTATTGGAATAATCTTTGCCATGCGCCAGTCATTAGAGATTGTCTGCGTAACTATTGATTGATTGATATGATTGATTAATATGTGGGGTTTAACGTCCCAAAACCACTATATGATTATGAGAGACGCCGTAGTGGAGGGCTCCGGAAATTTAGACCACCTGGGGTTCTTTAACGTGCACCCAAATCTGAGCACCCGGGCCTACAACATTTCCGCCTCCATCGGAAATGCAGCCGCCGCAGCCGGGATTTGAACCCGCGCCCTGCGGGTCAGCAGCCGAGTACCTTAGCCATTAGACCACCGCGGCGGGGCTGCGTAACTATTGAAGTGGTGTATATTTTATGTAGATATCGGCTTATCCAGCCAGCATATTTTATTAAGAAAGGTGTTCGAAATATTGTCTGGGCCTGGAGACTTCTTAGTGTCAAGGTTGCGGAGTAGGCACTGAACACCCTTTTCATTAATCTGCAATTCTGGCATAGGGTTAATTAAAGGATATGATGGTAAAGATGCTCCAGAGGACCCATGCGCGAAAACTGAGTGAAAGAAGGCATTTAATTCATCGGCTATCTGGTCTGGTTGCGTGATAATTTTGTTGCAAGATGTGAGCTGGGTAATATCAGAATGCTGCTTAGACAAGTAGCGCCAAAACTTTTTTTTTTTTTGGCTCAGACTGCATGAATGATGGAAGCGTGTCAGAATGGAATCGAGACTTAGCGCTGCGAATTTTGTTGTTCAGTGTAGCGATAAGGCCTTGTAGTTGATCAGATTTTCCGGCCTTGCGTCGCCTTTTAATCTTCCTTTTTAAATGTATGATCTCCCGCGTCACCCACGGATAATCCCGGTCAACGCGTTTTCTTTTTAAAGGCACGTGACGAGCTTCACAATCGCCCACGGTATCTTTAAAGCATGTCCACAGTTCGTCCACGTTGTTAATTTTATCGAAAACAGGAAACGACGATTCTCCATGCGTCCATCCGTCCGTGCAGCCATTCGTGCGTCCGTCCATGCATCTGTCTGTGTGTCCGTTCGTCCACCTATTCAACACTCCAAGTGCCACCATATCCCATCTTTTCATTATATATTCCTCATATAGAAGCACCGCCATCCAGCGGACATTCCAAGGACTGAACGAGAGGAGGCACATGCACACTTTCTTACGGCTTGCGCTTCGTGTCTACTTCCCACCTTCAACCACCTCGAGTTCACGGTATATGCTGTATTCATGGCACTGCGGTCACTGTATTCATGGCACTGCGGCCCAACGCTCGCTAAACCTTTCTAAAACCTAGGGGGTTACGCCCAGCGAGTATAACGTAGCAACCCTTTCTTGTCTTCTGTGCGTTGTTGAACAATAAAAAATTCGAAGCGTGCGCATTAGCTAAAAGCCGAATTCTCCTGTCTGTCACTCCCCCTTAGCAGCCATTGGCATGTACATTGAGCACTATCTTTTATTGTTCAACAACGCACAGAAGAAATCTCTCACCGGCACCGCCTTGGAGGTCAAAATGTTATACATGTCGTACACTACAACGGCTGCGAGGGACGAACATGTGTCGCTATAAAGAGCTTCGCCCCTAAAACGAACCCGCAACTGAATGTAGTTTTGGCAGTATGGTGTTAATAATGCCACGTAATCGATTGCATATCCATCACCCTTCTCTGGGAATGTGTGTAGTGGCTCCAGTATTTGTGGGAGCTTTACCGAAACCTGCTGTTACGATCTGCCCTTTATCTTTAGCGTTGCAAGGGCTGCCGCTTCCGAGTGCCACGAGGAGGAGCGAAACGCACGTGGTGTGCGTTCGATGTCGGCGCCTCGCAGCAACACGAATTGGCTTGCAAAACACTCGGAGAGCCATTAGCGAAAGAAATTTTCATGATTCCCATTTTGCTGCCCCCTCCCGCATGTCTGCCATACCCGACGCCACTATATGCTGCTCCAGCCATCGAACGAGGGGTAAAGCGGATTTTATTCCAGAATTTCTGTTTCCTCTTCAGAAACTGCTTCGACGCCGTATCAACATGGCAGTCTCTCTCTTTTTTTTTGTGCTTATATTCTCAAAACAACGCTCTCTCTCATACCGTTCACCTGCAAGTGCACACAAAGGCGCGCACCAGATACTTCTTTTTCTAGGGATTTCTCAATTCTCTTCGACAAGTCTGCCTGAGTGGTTGCAGTAAAGTCGTAAACAAAACCGCGACTTGAATGGCGCGTCGTAATATAGCAAAACGAATTTTCTTTCGTCTGCCAAAGCAAAGGATTTTTTTTCATTATGTTATTTCGAAAATAAAGGGAATTCGATATCGCGTTTGTTCCGAAACCAGCGCTGAGAAATGGTCTCCCTCTCTCGTTGTGTGAGCTGCGTCGCTTTAGAAAAATACTCCCCGTTGTTTTTCCCTCGCCGAATGACACTCCAGGGGAACTTAGTGAAAATGGGGATGCAGGAAGGAGAAACAGGCAAGGAAAATAGAGGCTAGAACAAGTAACAGAGCGCAACATAGAAAGTGATTGAGAGAGAGAGAGACAGAGAGAGAGAGCGTGAAACGTTGATGCTAAACGACACCAGCTGCAGTACAAGTTTGCGTTCGTATGCATGAACTCTCGCAAGCTGAGTGAGTGCGCTATACGGTCGTTTCCAGTTTCTGCAAGTGCAGCGATGAGTTCGCGTGTTCTTTTTTTTTTTTTGTACACCCATTCACTCTCACCGCTTTCGTACGTTCCCTCTTGTTTTCGCACGATATTCGATTTCAAACATTCTCGCCAGCTCATGCACATACATTATATGGTGGTCCGATCGACGCCTTGAGCGCAGACGGAACTGGAAATGCGACGAAGCGCGGCTGCCGGATACGCGAGGCAACGACGCCGAAGCGCCCAGCTGGCGAATCAGCGCGCAAGAAAGTTAACGAGGATTACGAGCTTCTTACCGAGAGAAAAATTCATATCAAGGAGCTTATTTCGCGATATACTGCGCACCACGTGAATCAACGCAGTAGAGCCTACACAACGTTTGTGAATCCGTGCGAATGCACCTTTTATACCGCTATAGGCGGCTCGTTCGGTAAAGATCGTGCCTTCCAAGATCGGTGCGGTCACCAGTGTTTACTCTTATGCAATCTACTTCCTCGTCTCCGCTCTACGAGCAGCAACACACTACATTCTTATGCAGGTCCCGCTTGAGGTTATGAATATAGCCAGGGAACTGGACATTTTTCATCTGCCTTTCTGGCTATATCCAGCATATACATGGATCTGATCAAGAGCGTACTCCAGGCATAAATACACAGAAACCAAGATGAAACAAGCAAGTTTGCCTCATTGGCTGTGTTCTTATTATGGCGAGCATCGTAGACAGCCTATACTGACAGCTGTCCACCGCGCTGATGTAGCGTTAACGGTGGTCGGCTGCTCACCTGAAGGTGACGAGTTCGATCCCGTCTACGTCGGTCGCTACGTCCGATGGAGGCAATATGGTAGAGGCCCGTGTACTGTGCGATGTCAATGCAGCTTAAAGAACGCCAGATAGCCAAAATCTCCGGAGTCTTCCACTACAGCGTTCCTCATAATCATATCGTGGTTTCGGGACATCATCATCATCATCATAATCATCATCATCAGCCTGACTACGCCCGCTGCAGGACGCAAAAGCCTCTCCCATGATCCGCCAATCAACCAGGTCTCGTGCTTTTCGTTGCCACGTTATACCCGCAAACATTTTAATCTCATTGGCCCACCTAACTCCCCATCTCCCCTTCGTGCGTTTACCTTCTCTGGGAATCCAGTCAGTTACCCTTAATGGCCACCGGTTATCCTGCCTACGTGCTACGTGCCCAGACCATGTCCATTTCTTTTTCTTGATTTCAACTACGATATCCTTAACACCAGCTTGTTCCCTGACCCACTCTGCTCTCGTCTGGTCTCTTAAGGTTACAGCTATAAGTTTCCTTTCCATCGCTCGCTGCGTCGTCCTCAAGGTTTCTGCTCGGTAGGTAAGTACTGGCAAGATGCAACTGTTATACTTTCCTCTTCAGGGAGAGTGGTAATCTACCACTCATGATTTGAGAGTGCTTGTCAAATGTGCTCCACTCCATTCTTATTCTTCTAGTTACTTCAATCTCGTGGTTCGGCTCCGCGCTTATCACCTGTCCTAAGCAGACATACTCCTCAACAACTTCCAGCTCCTCTTCACGTATCACAAAGTGCTGTTTTCTGCCGAAATTGTTGCACATTGCATTAGTTTTGTGCATAGTAATTTGCAGACCTACTTTACTGCTTGACGTGTCCAATTCAGTAATCATGAACTGTAATTCGTCCCCTCAGTTACTCATCAAGGCAATGTTATCAGGGAATCGCAGGTTACTAAGGTACTCTCCATTAACTCTTATCCCTAACTCTTCCCACTCTAGGTTCCTGAATACCTCCTGTAAACACGCGGTGAATAGCATTAGAGAGATCGTGTCTCTCTGCCTTACGCCCTTCATTATTGGGATTCTTTCACGCTCTTTATGTAGAACTATGGTGGCTGCGGATCCTCTGTTAATTTATTTCAGTATGTTTATGTAGGGTTCTTCGCTGCCCTGATTCCGTAGTGCCTGCATTACTGCTGATGTCTCGACTGAGTCAAATGCCTTCTTATATTCTATAAAAGCTATATATAGGGGTTGGTTGTATTGAGCGCATCCCTCTATTACCTGATTGATAGTATGAATATGGTCTATTGTGGAGTAGCCGGTACGCGGGCATAACAGCCCAAGTATTCTTTTAATACTACGCTGACTGCCTGCAAGACACCGTTAAGCCCGTGTCGTCCCTGTAATAGAAGGCGTCTGATTGACGTTTGTGTGACGTGACAGAAGTTCACAGGACACCAAATTATGGAAAAGTGCGTGAATACTGTGCCCGACTAAAACGACGCAATGAGTGGGCATAAACTGTAGGCTTAGTCTCTGTTGTCCTATTTATTGCAGCTGGCGTCGACTGAATCATTCGTGATTCTAGAAACCGGTGGAAAGACGCGTTATGCTCCTTAGTGACGACAGTGCATTTATCCCTGTCAATGAAACGATTATGCTCGCGAGCATGCCGGACAAGTGCATCCACAGTGCGACTGTTCTTCGTCACGTCATGTTGGTGTTTCTCAAGGCGTGTGTTTCATGACTTTCCTGGTTTGCTAAAAAGTACTTGAAGGCCACCAGCGTACGGTATGTATAAGACCAGTGGGAAAGATTCACAACCCTTCGGAAAATGACTAGTGTATGACGTCTTGTGCAAGTCTGTTGCCTTCAAACATTTTCAAGTGCTTTCCCTGCTTCATGAGTAATAACCCTAAAAAACGACATCTTAAAATGATTGCTACAAGCATTTATCTGCAGTAAAATCAAACTAGAGCGATTGTGAGTGATCGTTTTTGGAAACTGCACTGTCGACAGTCTCAGGTGATGTGTGGTAATGACTCCTATTTTTGACAGTTACTGCCCGTAGCTTCAAATGAATGGGCTTGAACTATCACAAAAGTTTTGCTAAGAAAACCTATTACACGTACTGCACATCAAACACTGCTGTGAACACTTCAGCTAAACTTTAAAGTCGTGCGCGGAAAGTATAGTTTTCAAGTATCCGTATATACTTCACAAAGAGGTTCCTCTGCTGCAAACGCATTTTCACCAGGAGGAATTCCGCATAATTAACAAATTTTACTTGAGAAGGACTGAGCAAAAGAACACTGGTGCCAACAAAACACTTTTGACTCTTTTCTATTTCTATATAAGGGTTCATAGTGCCAATAAAGAAAAATAAGACGTTAGGGCATGTAAATTCAGCTTTGATCAAAAACACATTCACTTTATACCTCACAAATGCGAAGACGTGGGATTGTGCGTGCAAGGATTCTCTATATCAAAAGTCGACTCTAGCATATATAGCTATAGGGAACGAAGGCCGAAGCGCAGCACTCACTGCAGGTGCATCGGGCAGCTATTCAGAGCTCTGATAGTTGTGGGAGGCCAGTAATTTCATTTCCTAACTCAGAGTCTAAGTGCAATCAGCCATTGCAGAGACACAGAAAAGTTTTTTTTGTTTAAAATTGTGATGAAATGTGCTACAAGTGTCATTCTGTATGAATCATTGTATTCATTTTGAAACAAGGCTAAAAACTACACAGAAGGCTGGACGACACAAGGGCATCCTTACGACTGAGCGCTTTATTCAAACGAAACAGAAAAAAGAAAAGGATTGATTGATATGCGGAGTTTAACGTCCCAAAACCACCATATGAATATGAGAGACACCGTGGTGGAGGGCTCCAGAAATTTCGCCCACTTGGGGTTCTTTAACGTGCACACAAATCTGAGCACACGGGCCTACAGCATTTTCGCCTCCATCGAAAATGCAGCCACCATAGCCAGGATTCGATCCCGCGACCTGCGGGTCAGCAACCGAGTACCTTAGCCACTAAACCACCGCGACGGGGCAGAAAAAGAAAGGGAATAAGGGAGAAAAGAACACATGCGTGCAACCTATTCAGTTAACAAAAAAAAATATATCATTACGTCTTACCCAAGTAAGTCAATACGCAGTCGAGAGAGAGAGAGAGAAATAAACGTTTATTTAGAAACAGTGTTCCGAGCGAGGCCCGGTGTCACCCTAAGGTGGGAAGGTTTTCTAGTCCAGGAACTCAATGGCTTAGACTGCCCTCGTGGCCCTGGCGACGAGTTGTCGCTAATATTCTAGGTCCTCGAGGACGAGCTTGGCCTCCCACGTTTCCATTAGGTGGTCGTCGTTCATTCTTGGTGCTTGGTCCCGCTCCAGTTGCGTGTCATGGTTTACATGGTACTGGCATTCCAGGAGCAAGTGTGCCAGGGTGTCCGGTACGCTGCAGAGTGGGCACATGTAGCCATGTGTTGTTGGGTTGAGGCGGTGCATTGATATGCCATGTATGTAAGTGTTACTTTGTAGGCGTCTGAAAACCACGCTCTCTTCTTTGGTTAGTCTTGGATGGGGTGGAGGGCACACCCGTCGCTCTACTTCCATATATTTGCGTAATCTGGGTTTTTGGGCAGGAGGGTCTACAGGGTAATGAAGCGGCTCACGCCACTGTCTGCGAGCACGTCAGCCGGGCTGCCCTGGGATCAAAGGATACCCGATCCATGGCTGCAGAAATAGAGGTAGTAGAAAACACCTACTCGTCGCTACTTCAACATCGAGAAATGAAATAAACGGTGAGCTAACACACGTGTCACCATTCTTGCAGTTATCGAAAGCTTCTGCTATTTCTTTTACGCGGGTCATGGTGTCCAAAAATGGTGGTCCAACGAAAGAACTCCGGTGTGCAGCCACATACTTCTTTCTTACTCCCTTTTTCTTCTGCTTTGTTTAAATAAAACTTTGAGTTGTAAGCCAGT
This sequence comes from Rhipicephalus microplus, assembly GCF_043290135.1. Lineage (NCBI taxonomy): Eukaryota > Metazoa > Arthropoda > Arachnida > Ixodida > Ixodidae > Rhipicephalus > Rhipicephalus microplus. The sequence goes on along the minus strand of NC_134700.1, from coordinate 256,288,897 downwards.
GCTCAAGTGGTTAAGTCTTCTTCTGTGCCTATTGTTTTTCGCGCTGTTTCACTATGAATTAAAATCAACTACCCAAGTCTTCCATTTTCTAGACAATACTGTGTTACGTATAAACACTAGCTGATCAGCTTTCCAAGACTTTTTTTTACTTCACTGCCACTAATCACTTACATTTACTCATACGGCGAGTAATACGAGCTGCATGACATGTCTGACGACCTCGTTGTGTGTATGTTCCTGTGCAAACTAGCCCTACATGGCAACGATAGTTATATGCGGAATATCACTCGTAGCCCAAGAGCGATAGAAACAAGGTTTGCATATCTCGCAGCAGCCATACTGAAAGGGCTTCACAGTCTCATAAACTGCAAAGGAAACTCACTTCCATTCGTTTATAAGACAAAATTGACAAACGTGTTGCTCTTTGAGAAGGACCAGTCATCTATTCATTACGAAACTTGCTTCCGAGTGCGCCGCTTCAAACTGCTGTACGACTCGGAAGATAATTTTAATGAGACAGAAAAACTACATTTGCCTAGATAAGGAAGAGAAAAATAAGAGTCGATTAATAGAAGTAAGGTGTTCAGAACGGAGCGTTTTACGTACAGAAGAGAAAAAAAAGCAAATCTATCCACGTATTTTTCTCGACGCAAGTCGACGCTTCATTTTTAATCACGCTCAAAAAGTGCGTTATAACCAACGCAACACAATAAGCTTGGAGAGGTCGACCTCGATTGTCCAATTTAAAGACCCAGAGGGCACGATGAAAGTCAAAATTAATTTAGCTGCACAGTAGCGCCCGTTGTCGGCAATTCAAACGAATGCTCCAGTCATTTTCGCCCCCGGCAAAGAAATGAAAACGCTAAGAGACTCTAAGGTAAAAGTGACGTTGAAAGCAAATAAAGACTTTAAAAAATGAAGGGGGGAAAGTCTCTCATGGAACGCAGGCTATGGGTGGGTAACGGGAAAAAAAGAAAGAGAGGTTGGCTGGGTGGGGGGTTAGCGCCACGTCTACGAGAGCCACTCCAATGTGATTGGCAAACGCCCGAGCGATTTCTCAGAGAATTGAACCGCCCATCTCCCTCTTCGTCTCTCCTTCGCACTCGCTTCGTCCTCACCCATCGACGCTCTCCCACAGCCAGTGGTGCGCATGACGGAGGGTGGGGGAAGCTTCGCGACCCGCGGCTATCAGAATATTGATGAGACTTCCAGTGCAGACCTTGGCTCCAGACACAATCAGCAAGGGAGATGGTGCAAAAGCGTGCCTCTACACCGCATCTCGACAATAAAAAAGGAGTGACGCATGGACGTTCGAATATATACACGAGCAGAAATAAATATCTCTATGAATGCCAAGCGCAATAAATATCATTGGGCGTCGTCGTCGTTTTCTTCGAGAAACGCCAAGAGCATCTACCAGAAAACGCGGTAAAAAAATTTAGTTCTTGTCCTCTTTGCACACGTTTTAAAGCTTCGACGAAACGGTGGGGCGGGAGGGTAGGTCGGAGGAGTGTAAGATCATGGGGGGAGAAAAAAAAGTGAGAAGGTGGGAGAAGATCGAGAGGACGACAGGTTTTGTTTAGAAAACGGAAGACCATGGGCCGGAACTGAACGGTGCGCAGCCGACTTGTCCATTTTCTCTCCGTGCCTTCTTTGCGTTCTTTTACATCCGGCCGTCACACGCTTCGTAGACCGCGTAGGAGGCACGAGGCCGAAGTGAGAGGTGAGCGTTCGATAGTGAAAAAAAAAAATACATGAAAGTAAAGGGAAAAGTTAAGCGCGGAGCACAGAATTGGGTGCGCGGGTGATCGGACCAAGCAGAGAACATGACTGCCGATGCCATTGATAGATGGAGCGGACCTGATCGCCACGGATGGGCGTTTTGCAGATCAAACCACCGAACATGCAGGTCTGGGAATACTGAGGAAAAATAAAGAAAAACGAAAGACGCGTGAAGCGGGTCGCAGTTGTGGCGTAAAATAAGTATACGGCAATGAAAAGTCTACGCTGTCGAGCTGAGAGAGCCTGAGAAAAACAGAATACCGAAGTAGCACAGAAAATCGAAAGAAGGCGGGTGTGCTGAATTTATTCCGCCAATTCGTATTTCTCGTTCTGCAAATGTTCCCGAAAACGTATAAAAGCGAAATGTCCAGTCCGGTTGTGGAAATCTGTCGCCCTGTTCGTCCTAATAGCCCATGGTCGGTCGCCGGGGGTATATATGTAGGAAAGGACTTTCGGTGAAGCTGTTTCGGTGGCGCTGTTCTTGGCGTCTCAAACCATACGCTGCATGGTACGCTGCTTACCAAGTTGCTGCGTGTTTTACTGCTCGAAGGCGTTGGCAACGAAAAACTGCTGTTCTGGTCTGAAGCAGTTTTTTGGAGTTGATATATGCAAGCATGCTACTCGTTAAATGTTGAAGGGTCCCTCAGCTACATTTTAAAGACTGCGACTTTTTTTTCTCTTAAAGTCCATTCGCAGCGTAGCGAACGATTAAAAGAAAAAGAAAAAAAGTGCTACAACGGCATCGCGCGTAACGTTTTATCTAGGCACCTTAGTTGCGTGGTGTTACACCAGATGATGTCATGCCAGATTTGTGACGCCATGATGAGGTCATCGCTTGGTGATTTTTGCATCACACGTCCATGACACCACGGGAGGGTCGCCGCGAACGGTCAAGATTTTCGTTTGATGAGGAATATATCCCTAGTTCTCGTGTATCTTTGCAGAAAAAAGTACATTCCTTCTGCAAATTCTCGATAGTCTCTAGAAAGCTTCTCTAAGCAACTTAACTGGGTCTTCAGGGACTCAATCAAGCTGAAAGTCAAAGTAATTGAGGCCTCGATCTAAAATTTGATACAGCCGAATTTCGGCGGCAATTATTGGGCCATTACACAATGTACAACTCTATTCGTCAAAAATTAAACTCAAAATGAACGCGAAGGGTTAATTATTCTAAATAAGAATACTATCAATGACCTTCCACTCAGAAGCGAAAAGCCAGAGTTAATTCAACTGCGGTCATCGAAACTTCCTCTCCACTCCAAGATCGGGAATGGAGCAGCGTTCTCAGAAGCAAGAACAGCTTAGCCGCAACAAAATCAAGTGTGCACAGTGTTGTTATTCTGCCCACTTAGTTCGTATGTCGTAAGAACTGAAATTGTTTTTGGTAGGCGGGGTGCCGCACGGGACAGGTAAGAGAAAACAAATTTTCTTATTTTTGCTGTTATTTGATACATTCGTCGTTCATGTACTCGCAGTTTGTTGTCTGAGTGGCTCAGAACTGAGGGTATTTACCCACGGTTGTCATGGCGACTGCGGGAAGACGTGAGCTTGTGCCCGCTTCATGCGACTGTATTTACTATACGGGTGCACTGGGTCACCCACTCGCTTCTTTTGAATAAGTTTCGTAGTACTTCTCGCTGTTTGTTTCTTCGCATCTTTCCTCTAGAGAACAATGTACACTAAGCGTGCGTCTTATTGAAGAAAGGAAAGAGAGTGAGAAGCAAACTTTCATTGATGTGTGGGGTTTAACGTCCCAAAACCACCATATGATCACGAGAGATGCCGTAGTGGAGGGCTCCGGAAATTTCGACCACCTGGTGTTCTTTAACTTCCACCCAAATCTGAGCACACGGGCCTACAACATTTCCGCCTCCAACGGAAATGCAGCCGCCGCAGCCGGCATTCGATCCCGTGACCTGCGGGTCAGCAGCCGAGTACCTTAGCCGCTAGACCACCATGGCGGGGCAAGAAAACTTTCTTTTTCATTTCATTTTCTTTTTATTTACCCTAAAGCACATATGGCATTGCAAAGGAGAGTGATTTCAGGCAGACAAGAAATAAAATACAGTATGAAATTTACCATGTTAGGTGCGTGAGCACAATGGCCTCAGTACAAAAGGAACATAATGCATAGTTATACGTAATACCATACATAATAAATCTTTAATAATACAATATTAAGTAAAGTTTGTCGGGAAAGACAACCATATTCTCCGGCAAACTATTTCAGTATATGAGTAATACTTACTATATCTTCGGATTGACTGTTCCAATCTGCTGATATACGAGGTATGAATGATAGATAAAACACTTCAAGTCACATACTGTTATGCCTACCCTATAACGGTGGTCGATACGATGGGTCGTGTACTGAAGATTCAGGATTAGTTAGTCATGAATAGTGGGATGAGGAGTAATTTGTGAGATGTGGCCGAATGGTATATTTTATGAGAGGATGCAAACGAAGAAACGCCTAAGCAAGGTTTTATTGAAGTTGTACGGGCAATGCGATTATAGTTAGAAAGTGCGAAAGGAACGGAGTTGCTCTTTTCCGGTTTATAGTGAAATAATCAAGTTATCACAGTAAATATCGCACACCGAAGAAGCATATTTAATTTTGGAACGTATAACTGTCTTACATAAGAGTAGTTTTAGGGCTGGCGGTGTTTTTGAAACTTTGCGACGTATGTAGCCTAACATGCGATTGGCATTATGGGTTGCGCATTCGATCTTACATGCCCAAGATCGATTTGATGTGATAAAAATACCCAAGTATTTATACGAGCTGACGGGATCGAGCAGGCCATTGTTTAAGTAGTGTGTTAGCGAGAAGCTGGCTGAACTCTTTACGCGCATTACCTTACACTTGCCAATGTTTAAATCCATTTGCCATGTTGAGCACCTAGCTGCTATGGTGTTAAGATCAGATTTGGGAAAGAAGTGTCATTATGAATGATTATATTATAAAAAAATGACGCAATCATCTACAAAAAAAATGAATCTTAGAAAAAGTAGATGTGATGTCATTAATATAATAAAAACAGAAGTGGATGACGAATTGTCATTGCTACAGCCGTAACGTATTAAAATCAGTATACATAAAGAATAGTCAACCAGCTTGAGTACACTATTGTCAATATTTAGTATATAGGCTCAATTTTATTAGTAGTAGTTGGTAACAGGCTTTTCGAAAACCTTACTAAAATCTTTAAAAAAACAGTCAGTGCATGATAAACGGTCCAAAATCTGTAGCAGTTTTTGTGCAAGTGATATGAGTTGGGTCTTGCATTAAAAAATGCTCTTGAAAGTCATGTTATGCCGGTGTGAAAAACTGTTGGATTCAAGAAAGTTAATGAGGTTGGTGAAAATGACATGTTCTAATAACTTTATTGCGTGACGTTGCTTGAGCCCAAAAATGGGGTTGTTTCCTCAGTCCAAGTGGCCATAGCTCGCTGCTGGCACCGGAGCTTTGTCCACCAACCATAGTTAGTTTCCAAGGCCATGCGTCAAAGCAGAGACTCCCATTCGTCTTTTAATTACCTCTCTTCTATTCAACCGGAGCAGAGCAGAATTCAAGAAGGCAATTTTTTTTTCATTGTATTATTTTGTAATTCATGCTGTTGGAGAAACTTTTCACATGAAGACGGTTTTGAAATAAATAATTAAATCTTCAAAGGGCAATGCAAAGGCAGAAAAACAGCCATAGATTTCTTAGGAAATTAATCTTTTTACTAAATTTAAAAAATTTTCACAGTGCTCTTCGCTCCCCCGCACTCCGTAATACGCATGACATGCCGAGGTCATTGAGGCCAGTGAGTTACCTTCTCAGTGTTCAGTGGCATCTAATTGCCGCTACTTAGAAGCAAGTGCAAATAGTGCTCGCTGATGAACAATATTTCATCAGTGAAAGCTAATGAAAAATTACGTAAGGACATTGTTGTACGTTAAGAAGATTCCAGTTACTTCCTTCAGCTTCTACACTTCCTGTTCTTCTTTGAAGCTTTCACTTTCCTTTAGGGTACATATTCGGGCTAATTGGTGGAGTTGTATGCATATATTTTTTTTGTTTTGTTCTGTTAAAGCGTACTTGCAGTCGACAGAATAGAACACCTAGGCTTCTCCATTTTGCTATATTTTGGACCAAAAGAAAAAAAAAACTAGATAGAACGAAATAGAAACAGGGAATAATAGTGTCACTTCACCCAATTTTCATTAGAAATGTTAGCATACAACTGCAACAGATAGACAAAAAACATGGAAGTGGACGATTCATGAGCATTACTTCAATTTATACTATAACATTCCCAAGCCCATTATTATATACAATTTGTATACCCAGTCCACGGGATACCACGTTACTTCATGAATAACTGCACATGACTGCTCGTAACAAATGATTTTCTATTTCAACGTCAATTCTCCTTCCCAAAAGCGTGGCAGCCACCAGTCAGCCATTTTTAACCTGTTCGCATATCAATTATATTTCCCCCTCTTCTCCTCTTCTTTCTTGTATTCTTGCACTGCCAAACGCTCACATTGCAACGTTCGTAAAATGACGGCTATTTTATGAATCAAATGTCATCTCATTTGCAGGCAAGGACAAACGTTAACATCAGGACAGAGCATGCCACCATTTAATTATTGATTGATTTTTTGAGGCTGAGATATGCCTTCTTGACCCTCTGTCATGAGCTGGAATGATGCTTAGCCCATTATCACCAGTACTGAACAGCTGAGAGTGGTAAATTCATAACATTAATAGAGACATTCAACATACAGATCGCTTTTGATGTTAAATCACTTACAAAGCTGTTGCACGTGAAACTGCCAACTGGGAAAGGAAAAATTCGTAAATACAGTGCCTACTTTGGGACGTGTATACAAATGCGAATATAGCCACCAGAACACGCTCTGAAGAAGGTAGTTGCAGCCCGCTTGTCGAAACGTTAGATCCAACAACTAGCTGTGTTACCGAACTTTCTTACCTCTTCAATCTTTAGTCTTACATTGAAATATTGCCTTTTCTCTCACTGAAGAAGTGTTTTATAAGCATTAACAAACTACAGCGTCATATCATCTTAAAAACACGTAACTCATCAAAGTGTAGAAGCGAGCTATGACACCAATCGGGGTTATTACGCCTTCGTTTCCCACCCGCTGTTTAAGTGAAAGTGTTTCATAATTAAAAGGTTTTCAGAAAAAAAGACATCATTGACCTCTTTTATTTGTTCATTTTTGTCGTGGCTATGTGATGGTGTCAGACAGAACGAATGCTACTTCTAGTGGCCATTTACACACGCGCCCAGGCCACCTCGATTTGTTCCGGGTGAAAGAGCATCGCGATACACTTTTTTAACGCTGCTCGCACGTCAATAATGCGACAGCGTGCTTATTGCCAGGACAGGCGGTCATCAACGCGCGCGTAGCATGTCTTCCTCGCCATATAACAGCGCAGCATCAATATCATTTTATTTTTTCTTCCACCTCTTGTTTCCTTAAACGGCAGTGTGCACGAGATTCGCTTCTCGAACAAGACGAGAATAACGTTTTGCATAAATCATGCGCATCGTTTGGCAGCAATCCTCCGAGATCGCGCGCCGCCACTACGCGGGTGTTTCGAACGTTCCAGCCCATGGCGTTTTCCATAACGACTGGAATTAGCATCAGTAAATGCGATAAGGAGGTAGGCTGGATGTTCTTCGTGTGAAACTGTGCTTCGTGCGTCGAGAAGGGGAGGGGGGGGGGAGCAGCTCGCCTTTGAGATTCGTTCACCGTAGGCTTCGCGGAGGGCAGTCGACACCATTGTAAGCACGCGAAGCGGTAAGCGTGCTGGAGCGACTTCCTAATGCGTTTGGTAAGAGGTGCACCACCGCGGTGGTACTTAAGAAGTTAAACTGGCTGCCATAAATTGGAACGCCGTTTTATGGTAAGGCACGTAGCGTATAGCACAAAGCATTTTAGGAATCGACTGAGTTTACAAGCGGTGTCTTACGATAGGCGCTTTTATCTCTACTGGGAAAAGGTTTGTGGATGCTATAAACGTAACGTAAATATTTAAAGGAGGCACTAACAAAGGACAGCTCCTGGATATGGCCAGGCACACACACACAAAAAAATGCAACCTTTTTACAGACGTCATCGGCTTTGGGTGGTTTGCTTGGCGTCCATAGCAATCGTGCATAGTTTCAGGACGCGCCTAATAAAAACAACACAAAAAATATCATGCACATTAAGAGAAATGGCATGTTTTAGGCATATTTTGGGTAAAAGAAAGTTGCACGACGAATGATTACTATGATAAACTGATGAAACGTAATACCGCAAAACGTGAAGCCGGCTGCAGCTTTTGCTGTTTTGAAAGTTTTCTTTTTCGTACATCAAAGCTCAGTACCTTATGTCAGAGAATATTTGAAAACATTCTTTTTCTTTGCTTTGAAGTCTGTTGACTGGAGCTAGGCGTGACCATAAACAGTGAGAACTGAATTATTAAACGCTTGCAGAAAGACACGTGATACATGCAAAAGCATTTCATATCTAACTTATTAAAATTTTCGCAGGTGGGGCGAACGTTGTTTTTGTAAATTTGGTTTTCCCATTAACACCATTATTTCTGTAATAAAGTTTTCTTCTTAACAGCTCTGTCTTCTCTGCCTAACATGGTTTTACTCTTTCGCCGGCTATCAACACGTGGCCGTTGTTTATCTTTATATATGTAAGAACCTTTTCAAAATATTTACACTGTCGCCACAGTAACATTGTGTTTCTCTGTTTTTCATATTGTATGAATAATTAACATCTTATCCCTTCCTGCGGGGTGAACACATATTGTGTTCGCTGCTAATACTACAAGACTCAACGATTCATTCAAAAACATAATAAAAAATAAATGCATTCGTTTCTTTCTCTTCACAAAGCTTACTTTCACAAATGTTGCCTTACAAGCATCATGTGAGCATGTAGAAAATTAGCACGTAACCCATGCGTTTTATATAGACCCAATAACTTTGTCACGCGAGCACCGAACGACACACAAGTTTTTTTTTTTCCCTGCTCATTCCAGTCACCCACCCCGTTTAAGTGTTTGTGACTAAACTCTGCCAAAAATCATACCTTAAAAAGGGTGGTTGTAGATAATATCCATTATGGACGTGATATTAGAGCATAAGTGTAAATAGAGATAGAAAAAGAACGAAGTGATAAAATGAGGTCTCTCTCCGGTGTCTTTGCATTGGCTTTGCTACGACGAACGCGGCGCGCATGTTGAAATAAGCAAAAGTAAACATGTTTGACAGAAAGAAGTCTGGCTGGGTAAAAATGATACGAAGAGAACAAGCTCTCCAGCCATATTTAGTTTACAGTTTTTAATATTACAGCGGAAGATGTTATGCTTTTACGACACTGGTCACGTGCGATGCCATAGTTGTCCATCGCCGCCACAGGTGTCCGTAACCACTATCGCACAAAATAAGCAAAAAAAGCTCAGTACATAAAAAAGCACCAAGCACACAATGGGATTCAAACCCGAATCCCCTGCGTGCCAGCACACCATTCTACCACTGAGCCACGCCTTTTGCTATGTGGCTCAGTGCCTTTCGGTGCGTTAAAGATATAGTTCAGGCAATACTAGCGTTTCACATAAATTTCTTGCTACTATTTGTCAATGGGACATATTAGACAATGAGTAACAAAGTATTTACACACAAACATGATATTTGCACATAACTGTGCATCACACATAAATCGAACTCCTGGGCATACCTATTAAAATGAAACACCATAACCATTACACCACCACACCAGACAATTCTTAGAGTCCTGGCTTATCCAAACAACACCTCGCTACATTTCCCGCTCAAATGGGACGCTGCCGAGTGTATATGTAAACAGTTTGAGAAACCAGCGTAGAAAACAATGCGGCAACAAGAACGGCGACAAGAACGATGGTGGAGAGGGGGACACCCCAAGAAAAGGGAGAACGACACCCCAAGAAAAGTAGCTAGCTTCGGAGCCGGTCGGACAGTAACCCTTTGAGGAAGAAACCGAATGGGTCCAGAAGCGTAGGGCTAGTTTAGAATCTTAATACTGAAAACGAATGCCTAAACCACCTTAGTAGTCTGTATTATTAGTACGAAATAATTAGGTAAATAAATATCTTGTTCATATCCGCATGCCTCGGGTCACAGATAGATAGATAGATAGATAGATAGATAGATAGATAGATAGATAGATAGATAGATAGATAGATAGATAGATAGATAGATAGATAGATAGATAGATAGATAGATAGATAGATAGACAGATAGATAGACAGACAGACAGACAGACAGACAGACAGACAGACAGACAGACAGACAGACAGACAGACAGACAGACAGACAGACAGACAGACAGACAGACAGACAGCAGACAGACAGACAGACAGACAGATACTACACGCGAGCGCCTTTAAAGCAATTAAACGGTAAAGTAAGGTCGCTTGAACTTTTCAAAATGATTTCGGCTCTCGCCATTACGTAAACGACCTAATGGGACGGATATCATAAAAGAAACAAGCGAAGTACTGTAAATAACCACTTATCATTTTTTGTCGTATTTCACAGAAGTTTCAAATGTGTCACAGACATATTACTTGTATAGTACCTATGCCTATAATAAGTGCCACGCGGCTATTAAGAGCAACGAAGATGAAAATTGCCAAAAAAATATCCCTTGCAATCTTCGTTGCTTCTTAAAAGACAGCCTTAAGCTGCTTCAATTGGCGTAAAATTAGATTTTTGCGTGGTTTCCCAACTGATTGATGGTCCCACACACGGCTGGTCTTCGCCACAAGCTCTTTGCCTTAAACGGAGGAGGAAGACTTGAAAAAAAAACTCTTAAGAACAATAGAACGCCATACAGAAAAGATTTATTGCATTTTCTCTACAAATATCTATATTGAAACAACACACAGGAATTTAGGCTGCGTTTCTGAAATTCCGCGGCTAAATCTTCCCACTGAACTTAGCGTACTACTGAGCGGGTAACGTGACAAACTCAGAGTCAACTTTTTGCTTTGTGGTTGTTGGTTGAAATAAAGGACTTTTTTCAGTTCCTCGACATCACGCTTTCGCACTTTTTTATTGTAATTATACTCTCGAAGCATCGACGAAAGACATAGCTGAAGTAATGCGTGCAAATTGAGCCGCGCAAAGGATGATGGATGTTGTCGTTGTTCCACTCCGTAATTACGACCATCAACCGTGCTCGTGCCAAGGGAAGTTTTCTGGAGAAAATAAGTGCCATATATATATATATATATATATATATATATATATATATATATATTTATATATATATATATATATATATATATATATATATATGTGTGTGTGTGTGTGTGTGTGTGTGTGTGTGTGTGTGTGTGTCAAATAAGAGCTGACAAATATTTAGGAACGCTATTTCTTCACCATTAAATGGGTGCGTGGCATACTCCGCACTGATGCTGAACAAAGCTGCTGTAATTTCGCTCACATTCTTCGTGAAACGTCCCAATACATCATGTGCGCGACTATGCTTCGCAGACCTGGTGTGATCAACAAGTGCGTAGAAGTAATGCAAAGATCAAACACTTTTTATCAGTACTTAAGGAAATGTTCATCCTTTACTGCACGATACCTTCTAATAGGCTGCACTATATATTTATCGAAATCGGCTTGAGAGTAAGAGTGCACCTACTATTGTTCCAGGTGGTGAAGTACAAAGAAACCTTTTCGAAATACTGCATAACCGATGCAAACGCAACACTTTTTATTGCTTTAGTATATAGTGCTGATATAAGGCATTGACATAACAACAATAGTAAACTACTCATAATAAGCGAAGCGGCACTTTTTATATTGACGTTTCGATATTTTTTACAGTATACAAGAGATTGATTTTCTTGTCTTCCCTTGAACTATTTATTGGGCTGGTTTCTTTTTCTTCCTGCTTTACTTGTTTACAATGTCCTTCAGTAATACGATTGAAAACTATATGAAGCTGCACTCTGTAGGCCCCCAGGTCCCGTCAAGCTGTTCGCATAGCTTTTTGCCTGAAGGACCCCCAACAAATATGTTGGAAATAAAGAAGATTCTGATTTTGATTCTGATTCGCTGTCTACTTTTATTCTTTTTTTTGAATTCTTGAAAATAGACTCTCCCATGCTGTTGATGAGCCAGTGTTTAATGGTGGACTAACACAGTATTCGTATGTTGCAACCGCTAAATATATTATTGCCTCTTTTACGTTTTGTGTAACATATTTATTGTACTCATATCCATATAATTTATATGAACGTGATATTTTCCTATGATTAATGCAAGGTTTTATTGTTGTGCACTATTCGGTAGCAGATTTATTTGCGAGAATTCCAATATTAGGTTAAGTTATTCCTCCAACTTAAAAAGAGCTATTTATTTTAGGTTGAATTCGCTAGTCCCATGACGTCATATCAACGTGAATGACGCATGGAACGTGTTTTAAAACAACGCCTGTGCCTCGGGCCTTTCTAGTACACTCTGAAGCTGATGCGTGATTCAAGCAGACATGTGTTTTTGGTAATGCGAGAACATTACGAATATGTCATGTAACTGCGCTTCTTGCGTTTACATCGTAACTCTAAAGTAAATTATGTATGGCATAAAACGCACGCCAACACACCAAGGAAAGCCATGGTGAACGTTTTGAACCAACTGGTTCGCCTGATGTCATTGCGATAAGATGCTTATCATCAATGTTACGGTGTTATTCACCATTATTATTGCCTAAGTTTGAATGTCTTGTTCTTCGGGGAGCAGTATATCGGATTCACCGAAGACCCGCTTTCAAAAGCGCAAATTCTTAAACGACACTCCCGCAAGTTGTCTTGCACAGGATGTATGGATAGTGCTACTGCTAAGGGTCTTCAGCTTGGCACTCCCATAGGGCCATTTGGGAGCTCGCTGTACATTATCACGTGTGCGCACAAGTAATGTTGTCCCTCTGTTTTGGAACTCATAGCATACTTTTATTTGTATCCGTTTATTCCTTTATCTCGGTAGAGGTTAGGGAACTGAAAGTGCGTCAGGTTATCCTGCATGTTTTTTTTTTTGTTTTGTTTACGAACTTCTCCATGAAACGAACTAGACTCGGAGGATCGGCACTTCAAGCAAAATGAACTTTTGTGTAAGCTCATTGCCGATGACCGTCCTTTGTGAAAAAAAAACAAACAAAAAAGAAGGCAAGCAACAACTGTACAATAGCATGAAGTAGGCTTAAGGAGATGCGGGCCAGGCTATATGTTCGCAAGCGATACCATCTCGAATGGCGAAACAAGGAAGAGGATCTTTTTTAGACCCAAAAAGCCAGTTTATTTTTTTAAACACAGGGTCAAAGTTTCGACACGTTCGACATATTGAAACGCAGGCGTCGCAGAACCAGCGGCGCCTGACTTCTAGTATATACGTTTAGGACGGCCAGACAGTATTTTTCTGTCCTTCAATAATAAGGAGGCTGGCTTCCGCCACTACTAGGACCAGAATGAAACAAATACGAAACGAGAATCACAGCAAAACGTTATATACGCAACGACGAATGCCACCGGGGTGACAACTAGAGAAATGAAGGGAAGGCGAAACACAGCACGCCGAAATATCCCGTTGCCACGGCGTCTTCGCGGACGTGTCGTGGACGGGGAATCAGAGAAGCAGCAGCAGCGAGACAGTTTAAGAAATACCAGCAAAACGGGGTTCTATAACGTCGCGCCATCTAGGGGTGAAAAATGGCATCGGACCCCGTAGAAGCCTGCAGTCGACAGATGGCGGTGTTAATTCGAGCGCGATAGAATCGAAACAGGGCAGCCGACCGTGAAATGCGGAGAATCTGCTTCGCTGGAGGTGGATAAGTTCACCGAGCGTTCTCTGGGCCCGCCTTGGCAGGCAGGCAGAGTACCCCGAGCGCGAGTACAAGGATATGTTTCTTTGCCTCGCGTCTGTTTACATTTCTCGATTTTCGCTCATCCTCCTTCTTTGCCGAGGCCCTCGTCAGAATGTCCCCGCTCTTGTCGTAGTCGTGCGAGAAAACGATTCCTCCGGGCTTCTCGATGCTCCGACGAAAAAAACCCTCTCTTCTTCCCGCATTCCTTCTTACTCGACCTTAGTAAGAGCTACGTTCTCTTTCGCACATGCCCCACCCACCATATTGAGAATTGAGAGCTCGCTCGGATGATCCCGCTGTAACACGTTGCGAGATCAGAGCGCGAAAACGTTTATTGCCAATGCCCTCTTATTTTTGTTTGTCGTACAAATAAGACCTTGCACTGAAGCGATAATACATTTGTTATTACCCTATATAAAAGCATCGGAACAGCGTGCGAATATCAGCCGGAAATACAGGTGATTGCGCAAACGCGAGTGACACATTTGAAAGTTGGGATTGGTGAGACAGCTAGTACACGTTGAGTGTTCATTTTTTTAAAGATTTATTTCTTTTATTGTCTACGCTTAGCAAACCTGGCCTATACGCATTCGCTTTCTTGCGAAACTGTCACTTCGACGTCGTGACGTAAAAATAGCTCTGTAGAAGAATGGAATCACTTAGGTCTCAGCTTAGTTCATTCGTGAGAAGAGTGTAAACGCACAGTAAAAAAAAGCATACACAATAGTGATACTGGATCACGGCATTATGTAATGCAACTCTTGAGCGTGAGGCAGGAAGAACCATGTCTTTTTCAGACATCTTACTCGTGAGCTAAACAAAAATCAAAGAAGGCAGCATTTAAAAGGAGATATTGAATTTCAGTTTGCGATAATGCAAAGTGAGGGTAATAGCTTCTAGTTATCATTGGCAGGTATGCATTCATGCACGCTTGTTACGAGGATATTTCGAAGTCTTCCTGCGATGGCGTCCGCTGATTGACCGGCAACATACAAAAACAGCCATTCTATTTTGTGAACGCTTGCTAAAATAATTCTGCAACTTGAGAAAGTTTTGAGGTATGAGTCAACGTTTTCAGCACTGAAATAACAAATCAGATTGATGCCATTATGCCACCAGTTAAGCATTTTTTAGTTAGCGCCATAATAATTTCTCCCTCAGTGGCAGCCCTTCCTATATTATACGCCCTAGCCCATCCGATGCGTCTCCTGTCACAAAGTGAATTTCTGATGAGACGATACGGGGAATGAAACATACGAACCCACACATGACACCGAATTACGGCAGGGTGTCACGAGCAGGAGCCCGCAGTAAGAAAGAAGGAAAGAAAAAGGAAGGAAAATAGGAGAAAAAGAATGACAGGGAGGTTAACCAGCCTATAGGCAGCCGGTTTGCAACCCTGTGCATGGGGGGGGGGATGGGGGAGATGAAAGATAGAGAGCAGAGAGGGAAGAGAGATAAACACAGCACATTCGGCAGCACACGCGATAAAAAGAAAGAAGATGATGATGAGCGGGGAAGGTTGGAAATGGCGCGAGCATGCACACCGTACCACGCGGCCTTAGGCGTGTGACGCGAGCTGCAATCGGTGTGCGAGCAGCGATGCACTGGCATTGTTGAAGGGGATTTGCAAGGGAAGATCACATCGCCAGTACGCGCACTGAAGATGGGAGCGTTAGGACAGCGACTCGGCAACCTGTGACGCGGGCGCCCCGAGAATTAGACGGAGACCTGCTCGGTACGCAAGTAGACGGAGACCTCCTCGGAGGCTGCTCTGGATGCAGCAGCCACGCACAGCAAGCGCCGACGTTCCTGGTGCTAGTCCCGCTAGCCGCCGAAGACAGTCCCCGGGTGGATACGTCAGTGTGCAGCACTGGGTGTTGCCTGGCGCCACTAGGCCTAGCCTCAAAGGCCTCTGTGACGTCAGCACCGACATCAGGCGACGACGATGATGACAGGTGACCACGTCGGCAGCGGCACGGACGGCGACGTTCGTAGAGAAGGCCGAGAACCCCGACAAGAACACGACCAAGAAGGACATTGGGAGAAAGATCATCAGCTGTTACAAGTATAAGATCGGCCCGAATCATGAGTGGAACTATGAGAGTAGAGGTGCTTGAGGATGACTAGGAAGGCTTAGTTTGTAGGGCGGTGGGCGTGTAAGCTGAGTTTAAATCTGAAGTTATGGATATTTTTCTAGTATATTTGTATATAGAGGGAGTGCCATGGGTGTGTTTAATAAATGATATGTGTTGTTAACGGAGTCTTGTCTCAGTACATCGCCCGCAGCCACTCGTAATCCGTGACACAGGGGGAGGGTGCAAAAGCAGAAGAAATCAGCAGGATCAGAACGTACAGATAGAAAATTGGGTTGTGTGACCAGGGAAGCATTGAAAGGGCAGTGGAAGTAAAGCAAAAAAGTGCGTGGCACTCATACTAACGGGTATTTCTCTGTTTTTAATTAAGGCTTGTCAGGACTCCTCGAGACACGCGAAATCTTGAGGTTGTCACGGTCTGAAAGAGGACGTGGCGACGCAGGAAAAAAGGCATGAAATGGAATTTCTCTCTTCACGCTTGCACTCTCTCCTCCTCCTTCCTTTATTCTCCTTGGCGTACTCAAAGTTTCCGTTTACCCGGCCGTCGGTCCGCGCGGAAAGGGCCTTCACGAGGGCTCTGACGTTTCTCATTACGGTGGAGCTGCCCGTCTCGGCTATTAAGCGACAAGGAGCTGGGGCTTCGCGAAACCCGTGTCTGACTGTTCCGCACCTCAAGCTCGTTTTTATGTGCGGTCTCTCCATTCTCATGGTTTTGTTTGTACCCGCGAGTCCTGCAAGGCGTTTCGGTGCTTTCTCTCCATTCCGTTGCATCCTCAGTGCTTGGCAGCGTCGTTGTTTACTTGTAACGTTTGTGTCCGTCACACACCTCCGGCAGTGTTCTCCCGGTATACGCTTCTACACTGTGTCACCCTTCGTTCCAACTGGAAAGTAAAATCCTAAGAGACGTTGTTGGCTCTGTTGAAAGAAAAGAAAATACTGCGTCAAGCTGCTAGAGAATACACTTCCAAAACCTTAGATAATGTCAACTGCAGTCCATACTAGGATATTAAGCAAGGCATGTTCCCAGTTTTGTTTAAACATTTATTTATTACTATATATATTTATTCATTTATTTTACAATAGAGCTGACTTCTAGTAATTTCATTGCAAAGTGAATTACAATGAAGCACCCCCGCTGGACTTGTTAAGCAAAACAGTAGCATAACATATGAGAATACGAGATAAGCAGAGAACATAACTTATCGTTCAAAGGAAAACGTAAAGAAAAATGCATAAACTACAAAGCAAGGAACTAGAGATTTTCAACTGGCAAACAGAGACCCAAAGCTTTCTATCATGTCTATTTCAGTGGTGAGTGCATCCTTGACATTCTACTGAACGATTGTTGGTGGAAAGAAATAATTATTTAAAACGTTATTAGGCAACTGATATGGGACGACTGAGAGTAGTCATTTTTGGTCGGTGAATTCACTGATGAGTCGACTTACCCAAACTGCCTCAGAATTAGATCGAGCCTTGAGTCTAAGTGTAAATGAGCCTGGGTTAGTAATAATTTTGTGGTCTTGAAACCAAGTGTGTCCAGTTGAAGAAAACTTTGTCGAGTGCGTGTATCCGTGTGTCACGAAAAAGTTTGCTGAGTTTGAGTGAGCCCTAAGCGCAAAGAAGAAAGCTTTATTTAGAGGTAAGGGGCAGAAAAGGGGTAGTCAAGAGCGTGTTGGTTGGGGCCCCAAAATATAGTTGACAAGTAAGTGTGTGTTGGCTTTACAGTTTTGGCCAACCTGTGGGTGCCATTTCGCCATTTTCGACAGGCCAACAGAGCAGAACCGGAGGGAGCTATGTGACCAGAAGCTGCAGAAGGACGTGTACTATAACGGCGATGATTCTTGTATATTTGCGACGTTTTCGGCCAAATAACGTTTTCGCTGGTAAGAAAACCTACATGACTGCGTTGTTATCTGTTTGGGTAAAGCATTGAACATATTGGTGTGCAGCTGAAATATTAAAAAGAGATAGGCTAGCCTAAGTGCTACATACCTCTTCTACTTCACGACAAGAAACCTAAAATGAAATTGTAGGACGCTTGAACTCCGCCTTCAAGAGTATAGTTGCGATAGTGTAATAGGACTTCGTACGCATCGCCTTCTGAACGGCCAACCTGCTTTGGTTCTCGACGCATGCCAACAGTGCCGGAAGAAAACGAACACCTGTGGAAGTAACATAGGCTCTTTCTAAGTATCAATGTTCATTGCAAGTTCAGTTATTAAGTGCCTACTACAACTTGAGTATTTATTTTGTGAATCGGCGTGTTTTCTTACGGGTCCGTAGGGCAACACGCGAATCTACGCAGCTAATCATATTGGGGACGATTCTGCTGCTGATTATTATGATATATGTCTGAGCACTTTGTAATGAGGGGACCTTTAAACACCAATTGGTTGCTCAGTTCACAACTTTTGACGCCTGACGTGATTCTACGCTTCTGCAATGCAATATCTGACCCGTTAAAGAAACTTCTTACAATACATGACCTTCATAGTTTTTAGTTGTTTCTTTTTTCGACGCAGTTTTGATCAATAGCGTGGCTCTCTGGTTGCCTCGAGCTTGCTATGGCGATGACCAACCTCGGTTCGATACTCACGTGAACGAAACGAAGGTGTATATATATATATATATATATATATATATATATATATATATATATATATATATATATATATATATATATATATATATATATATATATATAAGATGGACATAGAAGAAGGAACACACAAAGAATTAGAGTGATTAACTACAAATAGAGACATAAAGAACATGAAGTTTGGTGAAGAAAGGTAGACAAACGAGAAAAAGAAATCAATAAACAGAGAAATAAATCGATTGAAAGGAACACACAAAAGAAAACAGTACAAGAAATAGAGAAGAACTAAAAGAGTGAGAAGAATAAAATGAGGAAGGCCACCCAGCTTTGGTCATCCTACAAGCATATCATCATTAGTTAAAAGCTGGCATTTTTGCCAGCCCACCAAAAAATTAGCCCCGTATCTGTGTGTTACACTGCAAATGTCGTGTAAAGACAGTAGTCTTCCGTCTGGAGAGAGTGAACAAATCTTTAAATGTGTTCTGCACAAGAAAGTTAGTGAATGGTATTCTGGAGGTGCTGCGTCAGAGTGCCTCCAGCATGCAGTGGAGGCGAACGAGCGCATCGAGTCACGTTGCAGGTGAGACATGAGCGCTATCTGGCAACTATATAGGAAAACGAAGCGCGTGGCATGCGCGCCTATCTTGAAGGCGATGAGGTGTAGAACGCAAGGTGACGGGTTGTTGCCGCCACCATGTTGTCTTAGGAAAGCGTTGAAAACACTTGCCTTTTGGTGCAAGTGTTGCGTTATCAGCGCAGCGTGATAAACGTTACGGTCCTTAGGATTACTTATGTATGCATTTTCTACTATAAAGTCACACATTCAGAATATTGACGTGTTGTTATGGTGCCTCAGATATGCGCAATAATTGCTTCACAATGGACAATCGCACAAGTATTAGCGCTAAAACTTGAGCAGTATTGGTGGGTGCTGTGGATAGGGTCCGCCGTTTAAAATATCGTTTGGTGTCGTTTAGGGTACCATTAAGGGCGGACAAACAGACAAACGTACAGACACACAGATAGATCAAAATTTTTGCGTCGAAAGATCCGAGAAAAACTATCGTCTTTAATGAACGGATCAGGAGCACAATTAAAATAGTGACATGAACCCTAGAAGGCAGTGGCTTCAGAGGAGTGAGGCAACGTGGTAACGCTACTCCTCCGAAGCAGCTTCAGAGAAGGTTGGCTTGTGAAAGCTAACTGCGCTGACCTTATCAATAAACACGAAAGTCATATCTCGGTTGCTGCAGTCAGCAAACCCGCGACGCGTAGGCGTCTCAAAGTAATGAATAGCGGAGTAACTATTTGGTATAGCCACGGTGCACCTTTAGGTGAGAGAACGACTTGAAGCGAGTGCTTGGCGGGGAGGGACCGATTGTATTTTCGTTCGCGGCGTGCCGATAGATGGCTCGCCGGACTGAGAACCATGGCGGGCTGCTGGCGAATTCCGCAAAGCGTATCCGGCACGTGAGTGGTGGTTTCCGAATCCGAGAAAACCGGTTAAAGGTGCGATATCAAGCCCGCGACATGCATAGAGCAGCGCCGTGATAAAGACGGTGATAAGGGGGGGGGGGGCGTTGACGATGCAGCGAGGGTGTTATGGTGACGATAAGTGAGTACCGCTACGTTACTACATCATAGGGTTTACTACACCGAGAAGGGGGGAGGGGAAACTGGGGCAAAGTTTGTAGCGCCATCTCCCAGGCTCCTAGCGAAGCAGAAAATTATCGGACAGTGGATAATCCCGGTGTTCGCTCACCTATAAGGTATTCTTGCAACGTGGGTATGGCATATTCGCGCGAAGAAGAGTGCACCGCAGTAAAGAAGAAGTGAAAAAAGGGCGAGGAGGAAATAGGCTGCGTGCAGCTGCATGCGACCAGGGTTTACGCTTCTCTGAGCCTCTTGTGGTGCCGTAATGATCAGAGTCACTGACCTCTACGTCACTGAACACCACAGAAGATATTTGTGAGTATCCCATTGCATCTTCACTGCGTTTTTTACCAACATTAAATATAGCACAAAATAAAAGGTGTAACCAGGCTTCACTTTTCAACTAAATACCTTGATTTATTGTTTAACTTTGAAAATGATGGCACAGAGATAGTGAAAAGTACCGGTGAATCTTTTTAATTAGGTGCTGTCTTCTCTCAACTGTGGAATCATCTACAATAGGCCATCATTTACGCGAACATACATGCCATGCGCCGCATGACGTTTTCGATGTCATAAGACTCATACTATTAAGTGTATTTTTGCCACAAAAGAAAAAATGCCTACAATTTTCAACCCTGCTAGCGTGGAGCATCGATTTTGCTCATATAGTTGACACAAAACACGGAAAGGGTTTGCCCGTTGTCAAGGGAAACACCAGCAACTTAGAAACACGACTTTATAAGCTAAAACTGGGCAGCGCTTTAGCTAAAGCGCAACCCAGTATTGAAAAACAGGGAAATCAAGTGGCGTGGTCTAAAGCAGCAGTCACGAAGTAACATTCTTGCCGTTATGCAGATAACAAGATGCAAAAACTAGACACAAAAAGCAACAACAAACATGACAACGCAGTTTGTGAAGCACTTTCTGAATGGCAGTTTCCAGGTAGCTTCATTTACTTCTTTAATAATTCACTGATACTTTTTGCCATGTAGTGGGTAATGGAGCGAAAGTTGTGCGGTCGTTGTAGCAAACATAACAGCTCGATACAACAAACTGGTAATTTATGGCGCCGAGGTACACAAAGTTTAGCGTGTCTTTCTCAATCGGCACTGGAGAACACGCATAATATATATATATATATATATATATATATATATATATATATATATATATATATATATATATATATATATATATATATATATATATTATGACGTTTATTGGCGGATACTCGGCAATGGTGCATGACAGCGACAGTCAATGCGGGGACCGACTCTCTGCACGAGCTGTTGTTTTTCTTACGAAAACGGCGACCCACTAGAAGGCGCTGGGGAGGACGACCCACTGTTCGAAGGCTTCGTCACAACTACCCTGGCTAAGAAAAGGGAGCCGCCTGGTGACCTAACAGCTAGTTACTATGAGCGCGTCATGGTAGGCTTTGAGGCGCTTCACATTGACAATGTCGCGCCACGATGGTGCATGTCCGAAGATGGTTCGATGGGTTCGATCAAGTAGTTTAAAGGGAAAGTCCGTTCGACTACATGGTAGCGACCTTCGTGTTTGGGCAAGAGTTTTGAAGATAGGCCAGTTGCAGTGGTAGGGATCGAGAGCCAGACGAGCGTTCCAGGGAGGAACGTGGGCGCAGTAGTGCTGGTGTCAGCGCGAATGCCTTTTTGCCACTTTTGATCATGCGCAGTAAAGGTCTTTGCAAGCTCTCGACACTTTTCAGCAAGCTTGGCTGTAGCAGAAACAGGTGCCCACTCGGACGGATCTTACAAGCCATCACAGACCACTTTAATCAGGAAGTCTGGACACCGAGTGGAAAGATACCTGCAGAATGGACACTGGCACAGGTTGTACTCATACCTAAACCAGGCAAACGGCGAAGCCTTGATCAGCTACGACCAATTTCTTTAACGGCATGCATTGGCAAGCTCTTCGAAAAAGTTATACTCACTCGCCTTGACCAATACACAGAAGAACGGGGGCTTCTACCAACATCTATGTACGGATTTAGGCGAGGAGTGTCTACCCAGGATATCTTCTTACTGCTCAAAGAGGAAGTGCTTAACCCAGCGCCAGGTAGTCTCAACAATCTACTCGTTGCACTCGACATCGAAAAAGCATTTGATAATATTGCGCACTCTACCATACTAGACGGTCTTGCAGCCATAGGATGCGGACAACGCATATTCAACTATGCCTCTGATTTTCTTGGAAATCGCAAGGCACAGATTGGCATAGCTGGTACCAAATCATCACCATACGACCTCCCTCTGAAAGGCACACCTCAAGGCTCCATCTTGTCTCCATTTTTATTCAATATCGGCCTCCGGAAACTAGTCCTTTAGCTGGAGACTGTACCAAACCTGGGCTGTGCCTTTTACGCGGACGATATTACGCTATGGGCAACAAAGGGCTCCTATGGAGAACGACAAGATGTACTGCAAACCGCCATAGACATGATTCAAGGCTACCTCACTGCTGCAGGCATGTCGTGCGCACCTAGCAAATCGGAATATTTGCAAATAAGACCCCCACGCACTCGGTTCAACCATGCACCCGCGCTGCAGCTAGAAATTGCCGGACAGATCATCAACAGGAACCCAGTAGCTCGAATATTAGGCATGCACGTGCCAGAAAACAACAGCGTAAAGACTGCAATAGGCAAACTCAAACACACCGTAAAGAGTATTGCATCCCTTATAGCTAGAATTGCGCGAAGTAATGATGGGATGACAGAGGCCGACACGGTACGCCTTGTACATGCCTTCGTTCTCAGCCGAGTCACGTTCGCTCTTCCCTTTCAATCAACACGCAAGCCCGAAATAGAGCAGATTGACAGACTCATCAGAATTGCGTACAAAGCAGCATTGCGACTTCCGAACAGCACAAGCACAGAAAAACTCATGGGACTCGGCATGCATAATACGTATAAAGAATTGGCCGCCGCCACGCTAATCGCACAGCGAGAACGACTCACCACTATGCTCCAGGGAAGAACACTGCTACAGAGGCTGGGATACCCTCTCACCCCTCAATATTGTGGCGATGAGACAGTCATTGTACCCAAGCAAATACGTGATGAAATAATCGTGGAACCAGTTCCAAAAAACATGCACCCGCTCTACAACAAAAAGCGCCGTCAAGCGCGAGCACGAAAACTCCTGCAGAGAAGTAACGATCCAGACGCTTACTTTACCGACGTCAGTCTTTATCCCGCGCCACCACAAGGCTCCAGAAAACAAGCATATGCATTGGCCGTGACTAACCAAAGCAAAGTCGTGGCCTGCGCGTCCCTACGCACCAGATCAAGTGCCACCGCAGAGGCAGCAGCCATAGCCTTGGCAATCAGAGAAGCCGAAATAAGGGGGCGCTCAGCGTATATTTTGACAGACTCACAAGCTGCATGTCGCTTATACCTTAGAGGCACATTTCCAAGGTGCGTCACTGATATTTTGGGGTCCATGTTGATGGAGGCACATGGCGTCACTTGGTGCCCAGGGCATGACGGCCTGGGGGGGGGAACGAGAAGGCAAACTGGGTAGCTCGCAGACTTACTGGCCAAGACGCAGGACTCTCCTCAGGACACCTCACAGGGCATCATGAAGAGCAAAGTGTAACAAGCAGGCAGATATTGGAAAACCAACGCCTTACAAGACGCACGTACGCCCCTCCACATCCGAACTTAAGCAGCCAACAAGCCCGGGATTGGCGCCGCCTCCAAACGAACACATACTCCCACATATCAAAACTACACGCAATTTTTCCACAGATATACACAACAGGGGTATGCCCATGGTGTAGTAACCACACAGCCACACTTACACACATAACCTACCAATGTACCGAGCGGCCAGCCAATGCAGTATCTAGGTTGGTGCGCTCACTACAAACACTCACAACGTGGTCTTGGGAGGCACGGCTTTCCGAACTGGCACTGGGGAGCCAACTGGTGACCCTAGACCAGGCCCGGCGAGCCGCTGTGGCCAGTGGGGCTCTACAAGAGGGCTCCACCCGGGATTAGTCACGTAATTTTAATTCTTCAATAAAGTTTATTCTCTCTCTCTCTCGGACGGATCTGGCTTGTACGGAAGTATCGTGTCGATGGTGTGCGACGAGTGCCTTCCATATAATAAAAAGAAAGGTGAAAAGCCAGCAGTGCTCTGAGGGGCGGTATTATATGCGTAGGTCACGATGGGTAGAATGGCATCCCAATTTGTGTGATCGGCGGCGACGTACTTGGAGAACATGTCGTCGAGCGTACGGTTGAAGCGTTCGGTGAGGCCATTCGTCTGCGGGTGGTAAGCAGCAGTTTTGCAGTAAACAACGTTGCACTCTTTGAAAATGGCTTCGACGACTTCAGACAGAAACGCGCGGCCTCGATCACTGAGAAGTTCTTGGGGTGGACCGTGTCGCAGCATGAATCCTTGGAGCAGAAAGGAGGCCACATCACTCCCTCTAACCGCGGGGAATGCGACAGTTTCGGCAATCGCGTGAGGTGGTTCACAACGACAATGGCCCAGTGGTTAACAGCCGACGTTAGTGGAAGTGGCCCATACGAATAGATGCCAACGCACCCAAACGGCCTGACAGGGTCAGGTAGAGATTGCAGACTTAACAGCGACAAATGCGTTGAAGTTCTGCGGCGCTGACAATATATGCGGAAAAGAACGAATTTCTGCGCGTAGCGGTACATGCCGCGCCAAAAGTACCGGCGTTGGCGAATGCGGTGGTAAGTCTTCGATGCCCCGGAGTGCGCACATTGCGGATCAGAATGAAAGAATTCGCATATGTCAGAGCGCCGACTGCGGGTTACGACTATAGTAGCCACTGGCAGCCGCCACCGTTGTAATTGCGTCGGTAGAGGAGGTGATCGCGAACGGCGAAACGGTGGGCTTGACGACGCGACGCGCGAGTGGATGGAATGGATGGATCAGTCAGCAAGTGCATTAGTGAAGCAATCCATTGATCCTGTTTTGTAGCAATGGTATGAATGCTAAAGGAAGAAATGGCAAGGTGAGACGCTAAGTTGTGATCATTGTCGTCAGGGAAGGGAGAGCGTGACAGGGCATCGGCGTCAGCATGTTGCCTTCCGTTGCGGTACAGCACGTGGATGTCGTAGTGTTGCAGGCGAAGTGCCCACCGGGAGAGACAGCCTGAAGGATCTTTCAATGACGACAACCAGCATAGTGCATGATGGTAGGTGACGACATTGAATGGGTGACCATACAATTAAGGTCAGAACTTTGTAAGAGCCCATACGATTGCCAGACATTCTTTCTCAGTGACGGTGTAATTAGTCTCGGCTTTTGTATGCTTGCGGCTTGCACACGCCACGATGGAACCATGATTTGCGCTGCGCAAGGACAGCGCTGAGGCCGACACCACTGGCGTTCGTGTGTGCCTCTGTAGAGGCCGTAGGGTCGTAGGGCGGAGTGTGGGAGGCGACGTCAACAAATGACGGAGCGTTATGCAAGCGTCGTCCGACTGTGATTACCATAATTGGAGAGGCCCGTTACTTCTGAGGGGCTTCGTCAGCGACGATATGATAGTCGTGAAGTTTCGAATGAAGCGTCGAAAGTAGGAACACAGTCTTACAATACTGCGCAGTTCCTTGATAGATGTCGGCTTGGGGAACTCGGTCACGGCCCGAAGCTTGGCTGGATCAGGGAGAATTCCATTTTTGGATACGACGTAGCTGAGTATTGTCAGCTGCCGAGCTGCAAATCGGCACTTCTTTAGGTTCAGTTGCAGACTAGCGTCACTCAGACGCGTTAAAACATGCTGCAGGCGTTAAGATGCGTGGAAAAGTCCAGAGCGAAACGACGACGTCATCGAGGTAGCACAGGCACGTTTGCTATTTCAGGTCACGCAGAAGGGTATCTATCATGCACTCAAAGGTGGCGGGTGCATTGCACAGGCCAAACGGCATGACGTTGAATTCATACAAGCCGTCGGGGGTGACAAAAGCGGTCTTCGGTCGAGCGTCCTCAGCCATAGGTACTTGCCAGCACCCTGAGCGTCTTTCGAGGGATGAAAAGAATTCGGCTCCTTGCAGGCTGTCTATCGCGTCATCTACCCGCGGTAGTGGGTACACGTCCTTACGAGTGATCTTTTTGAGGCGTCGGTAGTCCACACAGAACCGCACTGAACCGTCCTTCTTCGTGACCAGAACGACAGGAGACGCCCAGGGGCTGCTAGAGGGTCGAATAACATCACGGCGAAGCATGTCGTCGACATGCTCATTGATTACATGGTGTTCTGTGGGAGATACGCGATATGGACGTTGCCGCAGTGGTGGTTGTGCGCCTGTGTCGATGCGATGCGTAACGGTGGATGTGCGGCCGAGAGAAGGTTAAGCGACATCGAAAAAAGAGCGGAATTCTTTCAATAGGCCAAGAAGCTGGGAACGCTGGCCCGGCGTAAGGTTGTCAGGAATGTAGGGAGACCGAATACATCAGTGGATGATGAAGCAGGTGTAGAAACATCACTAAGCGTATTAGAACTTGGGCAGTGCGTCTCATCGGGTTGATGCATACCTTATGCGTCTTCGATAGGTTCCACGCTGCCGAGACATTCCCCTCGCACCAACGTAACACTCTACCGAGATGAGTTCAGAACAATAATAGTGGTGCTGCCATGATTGACTTGCACGGTCGCGAAAGGAACCAGCAAGTCTTTTTGATGAAAATACGATGAGATGGCGAGAGGAGTGCAGCAGTCTCGGAAAGACTTGCGCAGTAGACCGACACCGCCACGGACGAGTTTGCAGGCACTTGTGTGTCGTCTCTGAGGAGTAACGTGCTTGCAGCAGATGGATTGTCTGCCGGCGTCAAAGAAGAGAATCGTGTGAGCTCTATTTGTGCTGGTGTGCAATGAATGACGGCGTCGTGGCGGGCGAGAAAATTCCATCCTAGGATGAAGTCGTGAGAGCATGAAGTAATTATGATGAATTCGACGGCATACATCACGTCCTGAATCATGAGGCGGGCTGTGAACATCGCTGTAGGGTAAATGCTTTGGGCGCTGGCTGTACTGAGGAAGAGTCCGGAAAGTGGCGTCCTCACTTTCCGCAGTATTCGGCTAAGTTTTGCATCCATGGTGGATACGGCGGCTCCAGTATCAACAAAGGGCAGATGCACGAACACCAACAACATGCACGTTTATCACTTTCGATGGGGTTTCCTGAGGGCTTCCGCAGTTCGACAGCATAGCAGCCCTTGCCCCGTGAACTGCGACGACTAGTTTTCCTGGTAGCCCTCGAATAGATGTGGCCGCATCAGCGACAGTGAGTAACGTCACGGAGATGGTCAACGGCGAATAGACGGAGCTGGGCGGGACGACGGTGACATAAGCGGCAGTTGTTCTTAAGAGCGGCTCGATTGGCTGGGAGAGCTGGAGGCGACCTGCGGTTGCTGCACACGATTGCAATAGCGTGATACGTGACCGACGCAACCACAAGCAAATCCGATGGGGCGATTGTCAGAAGTGTGCCATTGGTTCGCGGGTCCCATCCATGTCGCAGAACGCGATGGGTGTGCCGGCTGCTGATATGACTGCATGGTGGGCGACACTCGGGTCACATCGATGACGTCGGCGTATGTAGGTGGCATAGTTTCTCCGAAGGCCTGGGGCCTGGCGATGGTTTCAGTGTAACTAAGAGGGCCAGCCACAGGAATTGGTGTTGGCGGCCTGGCGACAACTTGGGCGTAGCTGGGTGGCGCAGATACAGGAGGCGGCTGGTGGTATTCAGGAACGACCTCCGCGATTTCCTGCTGAATGGCTCGGCAGAGGGGAGGCAGAAAAAGTACTTGACGGCTGTTTAGCATGTTGCGGGGAAGCAAAAGCCAGTAAAAAGACCTGGCGGCCAACTTCCTCACGCAAGAACGACTTGATTTCGGCGAGTAAGGTCGTGTGGTCAGGAACTGCTGGCTAGGCCGAGAGATCAGCGTCATGTGATGGCGGTCGACGGGTCATCAAGCACTGCCACTGCAGCTCGTAGTAACTTTGGCATAATGTAATGACCTCTGCCACAGTGCGAGGGTTCTTGGCGAGGAGCTTGATGAAGGCATCGTCGGCGATGCCCTTTAGAACATGCGTGATTCTTTCAGCCTCTGACATGTTCGCGCCCACTTTCTTGCACAAGTCAAGGATGTCCTCGACGTAACTTGTGAAGGACTCACGGGTCTGCTGTGCTCGTTCACGTAAACGCTGTTCAGTTTGCAGCTTATGAACGGCAGTACGGCCGAACACGTCGACGATGGCGGTTTTCAAGCGGACCAAGCCGGGAAATCGGATGCGTGGTTGTTGTAACACATGCCGGCCACACCCGCGAGGGTTGCTGAGTTTACCTGCCTCGTCCCAATGATTGGGGACGCTCACGCGTTCGTACAAGGCGATCCAGTCCTCGACGTCGGCGCCATCCGTGCCGATAAAACAGGAGGGTCGTGGATGCGGAGAACAGCGGGACATGGCGTCGGCGCAGGAGGAAGCATTTGATCGGTGGCGTCTTGGTGCATGGTAGAAGGCACGGTACGGGATCGAAGCTCCAAGGGCATCGAATGCGGACCAAAGGTGTTTGAAGGGCACAGCACCCTCCACAAAATTCTTAAGACGATTATTCGCGGACCCTCGGCGATGATTCACGACAGTGACAGTCGTTGTTGTTGTTGTTTTCCTGTGCAAATGGCTCGTACCCAAAGGAGGGGATTGACCGATTATAAGGTGAATTTACCCTATATTTTCAGCATTGCGTCATTCCTACGAAACTTTTGTAGCTTAATTTTGAGTTGAAATGTCGGTATAAAGTTTGCAGAAAAAATTAAGAAAAATAGTGAGACCGTAATTTAGCAAGAAAATCGTTTAGTCTCAGTGATGTATTCCTGAACGTCGAATAAAACATCCCTGTGGCTGAAGCTCAGTGTAGAGGCTCCAAATGAAAGAAGATCAGGCTGCAAGCCCAGCATTTGACGAGGTGGTGCTAGTATGCTTTGCCCGGATAAATCGAAACGGCGACAATGTAATGAAGAATGACTGATTGTTTCCTCTTTATTACAGTAAATGCACATAGGGGAATTTAATGTACCTGATCTAGTCAATGCGGGGACCGACTCTCTGCACGAACTCTTCTTGTTATGAAAAGGGTGACCCACTAGAAGGCGCTGGAGAAGACGACCCACTGTTCAAAGGCTTTGCCACAGTGCAAACATGATAACATGAGATGCGTGTAATGTAACAACATGACTACATGCTGCACTCATGAAGCGCTCGCGGCCATTTCGCTAGCTTCACATGTACCTAACTCGGTGTTACACGACGGGAACGGACGACAAAGTGAAATGACATAGTCAAACATAATAATGACGAATTTGCGTGTCATGTAACAACATGACTAGATGCCACACTCATGAAGTGCTCGCAGCCGTTTCGCTAGCTGCACATATGCCAAATTTGGTATTACGTGACGTCAATAGATGACGAAGGTATGTGACTGGGGCAAACATGATAGTCATGAGATGCGTGTCATGTAAGAACATGACTAATGCCAAAGTCACGGCGCAACCACATTTTGGTGTGACGCGGTGCGCGTGCTCGCCGGCGTTCATTTCGTCCCGTCACGCCGGCGTTGCCACGCCAGGCGCCGGTCCAGCCATATAATACTCGCAGGCGCGCGCCTCGCTGCGTTGCTTTGACGCATGCGCATTTCAGTGCGTCCGGCGTCCCTCCGTCACGAAATGAGGGAGACGCAGTGTTGTCTGGGTAACGCATCGGCGCGAAATGCAGCATGTCACATTTCGCGCTTATTGCCGTCGGCTGCACCGACGGACGAAGGTCGTGCCGGTCGCGCCTGGCGTCGGAATATAGGGTGCTCGCGTTTTGCTAACGCTGCGTCGCTGGGCCCAGTGTGCGCGCCCGTTCACGCTACATTGTACCGACTCTCTGCCCGAGCTGTTCTTCTTACGAAATGGACGAGAAGGCACTGGAGAGGGCGACCCACTGTTCGAAGGCTTCGGCACAATATATTGTCGCGGTACAACGCGAATAAAACACAGATACACCTTGGGACGACGAAAGGCAGCGTGTCCTGAACAGCTCAGTCACAAGATCGTCTTCCTCAGCCTCGAGAGAAGCTAGAGGCCCACTACCTCGTGCCCACTAAATGCCCCATCATCGTTATCGTCCACATGTAGACACGCGTCATTTGCCTCTCTCCCAAAGAGCATCGCCCCGATGCGCAGTCTGTAATGCAGTTTTTTTTTCTAAATTAAAGTATCATGCAATCACTCGCTGACGTAGGGTTTCATGCGGACTACGTGAACGAGTTCAGGATGGTGCTGGCGACGCCTTGTACTATACGAACAGTCGGGAACAACTTCGTAAGTGACATCGCTCAGTCGTCGCACAACTAGGTACGGTCCAAAGTATCTTCTTAAAAGTTTTTCGGAAAGTCCTCGTTTTCGTATGGGTGTCCAAACCCATACTTTGTCGCCAGTTTGGTAGAAGACTGTTCTGCGGTGAGCATTGTAGCGGCCTGCATCGTAGTCTTGCTGCTGGCTGATCCGTAAACGTGCAAGTTGCCTAGCTTCTTCTGCGCGTTCCGTAAACGTGTCGGCGTCCGGGACGATGTCGTCGCCTTCGTGCGGTAACATTGCATCTAACATGGTTCGTACTTCCCGTCCATGAACGAGGCTGAAAGGTGTCATGCGGGTCGTTTCT
The DNA here is from genome assembly GCF_043290135.1 of Rhipicephalus microplus. Lineage (NCBI taxonomy): Eukaryota > Metazoa > Arthropoda > Arachnida > Ixodida > Ixodidae > Rhipicephalus > Rhipicephalus microplus. The sequence goes on along the minus strand of NC_134700.1, from coordinate 256,258,111 downwards.
TGCTTGGCCGTGTTGTATGCAAACGTTATGTAAGGCAAGATTGTATCCCAGGTTTTGTGTTCGACGTCAACGTACATCGAAAGCATGTCTTCAAGGGTTTTGTTTAGACGCTCTGTCAGCCCGTTTGTTTGTGGGTGGTATGCGGTGGTCTTACGGTGCGTTGTTCCACTCAGCATCAAAACATGGTCCAAAAGAGCTGCTGTAAATGCGGTTCCTCTGTCTGTGATTACGACGGTTGGTGCACCATGCCTCAGTACAATATTCTCGATAAAAAATCTTGCCACCTCCGCTGCTGTACCTCTCTGGATAGCCTTTGTCTCGGCATAACGGGTCAAATAATCCGTCGCGACGATAACCCATCGGTTGCCTGCAGTAGAAGTAGGGAGTGGGCCCAAAATGTCCATGCCGATCTGGTGGAATGGAGTCATTGGGACCTGTACGGGTTGCAGGAGGCCAGCTGGTTTAGTTGGCGGTGACTTGCGTCGCTGGCAGTCGAGACAGGTACGGACGTGGTGCTTCACGGCTGTGGTTAATCTTGGCCAGTAATACCTTTGCTGTACCCTGGCCAACGTTCTTGTGTAACCCAAGTGGCCAGAGGTAACCTCGTTGTGGCATGCTTTCAGTACTTCCGTGCGAAGGGCTGCTGGGATGACGAGCAGATAGGCAGATCCCGTCGACGAAAAATTTCTTTTATAGAGTACTCTGCCACGTAAACAAAATGATGACAATGCTCTTGCGAAAACTCTTGGCGCCTTCCGAGATCTGCCATCCAAGTAGGTAATTAAGCCAAGCAACTCAGCGTCGTCTCGTTGTTGCTGCGCAATGGTGGTCGTGTCGAGGACACCGAGAAATGATGTTTCCTCCTCCTCGGGTAGGGTTGCCGACTCAATGGGTGAACGGGACAAACAGTCGGCGTCCATATGTCGCTTCCCTGACTTATGTACGACTGTCATGTCGAATTCCTGCAGCCTGAGACTCCAACGCGCTAATCGGCCGGGAGGGTCTTTAAGATTAGTTAACCAACACAGTGAGTAATGGTCGCTAATTACTTTGAAGGGGCGGCCATATAAATACGGACGAAATTTTGTAACCGCCCATACCACGGCGAGACACTCCTTCTCAGTCGTGGAGTAATTAGCCTCAGCACGTGTTAACGTTCTGCTTGCGTAAGCGATTACCCTTTCTGCGCCATCTTGCTGCTGCACAAGCACAGCTCCCAGACCGACATTGCTAGCATCGGTGTGAAGCACCGTAGGGGCTCTCTCGTCGAAGTGGGCAAGGACTGGGGGTGTTTGTAGTCGCTGGCGAAGATCGTTAAAAGCAGCTTCCTTTTCGTTATTCCACTCAAAGGTGACGTCTTCTCTTGTTAGGCGAGTTAGTAGTGATTCTATGCGTGCGAAGTCTGCGATAAATCGTCGATAATACGCGCAGAGGCCGAGAAAGCGTCTGAAAGCCTTTTTATCGGTCGGCATAGGGAACTGTTCTACGGCTGCGATTTTTTCAGGATCGGGACGAATACCAGCATGACTGACGACATGACCAAGAAATCGCAGCTCTTCGTAGCAAAAGTGGCACTTCTCAGGCTTCAACGTCAGGCCCGCGGACTGTATGGCTCGTAAGACCACCTCAAGTCTTTCAAGGTACTCGTCAAACGTCGCGGAAAACACTATGACGTCGTCCAGATATACTAAGCATGTTTTCCACTTCAACCCAGAAAGCACGGTATCCATGTGTCTTTGAAAGGTAGCAGGGGCTGAGCACAAACCGAATGGCAAGACCTTAAATTCATATAACCCATCTGGTGTCACAAAAGCGGTCTTCTCGCGGTCTCTCGGGTCCACCTCGATTTGCCAATATCCACTCCGCAAGTCCATTGCAGAGAAGTATCGAGCATGTCGAAGTCTGTCGAGAGAGTCGTCTATACGCGGTAGTGGATATACGTCTTTCTTGGTCACCTGATTTAGCTTCCGGTAATCCACACAGAAGCGCAGGCTGCCGTCCTTTTTCTTAACGAGGACTACAGGCGACGCCCAGGGGCTCTGTGAAGGCTGAACGACGTCATCTTCAAGCATTCTGTCTACCTGCTGTTGTATCGCTTCACGTTCTTTTGGAGCCACGCGATAAGGGTTCTGGTGAATAGGTCTCGCCGTTTCCTCGGTAATTATTCGATGCCTGGTTAGAGGCGTGCGGCCAACTCTTGATGTTGTCGAAAAGCAGTCTTGAAATTTGGCCAGTAACTCAAGGAGTCTGCGTCGGTCTTCTTTTGGCAAAGTAATGCTAACGTCCAGAACAGGCACTGAATCAAGATTTAGCGACTCGTCGACTACCGCCAAGCAGCTTTCGGCATCTATGACATCGTTGAAGTAAGCGACAGCCGTGCCTTTAGGAAGATGCCGGCGCTCAGCACTAAAATTGGTCAGCAGCAAGTCCGTGCGTCCAGCAGTAACTCTGACGATACCTCGTGCGACAGAAATACCGTGGGTGAAGAGCAGCGAGCTTATTCGGTCCGCAACTCCTTCGGCGTCAAACTGAGCAGCGGCGGCCACAGAAACAAGCGTGCATGACCTCGGAGGGAGAACCACATCGTCATCAGTAAGACGCAGTTGGTTTGGTCGCGCCTCTGGGGAATCGGGTAAGCCCGAACTGTTGCAAAACGTAATCAAGCTCTCTGGTATGTTGATGACGGCACCATATTCCCGTAAAAAGTCCATGCCGAGAATTACGTCTCTGCAGCATGCGGCGATAACGACGAACGACGCCGTGAAAGGTGAACCTCCGATGTCAATTCTTGCGGTACATCTTCCCGAGGGCATCAATAACTGGCCTCCTGCTGTTCTTATATGAGGGCCCGTCCACGGCGTCTTCACTTTTCTGAGGCTGTCGGCGAGGTCCTGACTGATAATGGAGAAGTCGGCACCAGTGTCGACTAAAGCTGTCACTTTCTGGCCGTCGAGAAGAACACTAAGGTCAGCAGTCACAATTTCATCGTTTTCACGGCTTATCGGCTGTATGGCGTCGTGCTGTGGGGGCTTCTTGTCGTTATCTTTATGGCCTGCAACCTTGCCCCCGGAGGTCGCCGCTCTCAGTTTCCCCGGCGCGGGCTAGGTGCCCTTCTTGTATTAAGGTTCGCATAGGTGCGGTGGTGCGACAAAGGCGAACGCGTGGGGGACGGAGAGCGGGACTGACGTCTCGGACCAGGAGGCTGAGTAGGCATTGCCTTCTCTGCAGTGGTAGAGCCGTCCTCAAAGTGATAACGGGCTCCATAGAAAGAGGTGTCGTCACGGCGCGGAGTGTATTCGTCGTTGGCACGTCGACCGTCAAACCAAGGTCGTTGAGGACGGAATGAATCACCTCGATGCCAGCAATGACGGGCAATATGTCCTGCACCTCCGCAGTGAAAGCATAGTGGACGCCTGTCCACGGTGCGCCATGCATCTGTTTTCCGGGTCGGTGGACGCGTCGATGCCCATGGGGTGGCTGTGGATGGCTGGTTGTGTGGCTGTAGCGTAGGTGTTTGATGCAGTGTCTGCTCTTGTGGCGGATACGAAGGGGCCATCGGCACCTGGTGGTACAGCGTCGGCATAGCGGGTGGTGGACGTCGGAGAGCGGCAGCGTAGCTCATAGGACGCTGCTGAGCATCAGGACTAGCCGTAGACAACGCTTGGTGGATTTCATCGCGTACGACTTCAGCGATCGATGCGATGGGATTTTCAGCAACAGGATTCCGCAACTTCTGCAGTTCCTCGCGAACTATCTCCCTAATCAAGTCTCGCAAGCAGCTCTGACTCTCAGACGTCATGGCGGTAGCATTGATTGGGACAATGCAGGACATGCGGTCATATTGCCTGCAGCGTTGATAAAGGGCCCGCTCGATAGCCGTAGCCTCCTTAATGAAGTCAACCACGGTAGTCGGAGGGTTGCGCAGTAGCCCGGCAAAAAGCTGCTCCTTGACACCGCGCATGAGGTAACTCAACTTTTTATCTTCCGTCATGTGCGGGTTAGCTCGTTGAAAGAGACGAGTCATGTCCTCGGCAAACATTGCAACGGTTTCGTCGGGTTTTTTGAACCCGTAGCTCCAATAACTGCTGCGCGCGGTCCCTTCTATCGATATTGGCGAAGGTATCGACGAACTTCTCTCGAAAGTCGGGCCAAGCTGACAGATTGCCTTCTCTATTCTCATACCAAGTACGAGCACCGTCGTCAAGTAGAAATAGGCGCGCCAAAGCTTTTCCTGTTCCGACCAATGATTTACCTTGGCAACACGCTCATAGTGGTCAAGCCAGTCGTGAACGTCTTCATGGGCACCGCCACTAAAGCGATCGGGAACGAGGGGTTGAAAGAGGGTCACCTGAGATGGGTGCGTCGGAAAGCTGCCTTGGGGCACCTGTTGCGGGCTTGCGTTGGCCATTGGTTGAGCTGTGCGGTGCCTAGAAGGTTCCGGTGAGTGAGTCAGCTCTGGCGCGAGGCCTCGCAACCGTCGACTGGAGCGATGCACCGGTGTTTCTACAGGTGACAGTGCGTTTGGACTCGATGAGCAGCTTCCAGCGGGCGTGTGGAGCATCAGACAGGGTTGCGGCCCAGCGCCTCCACCAGTGTCGCGGTACAACGCGAATAAAACACAGATACACCTTGGGACGACGAAAGGCAGCGTGTCCTGAACAGCTCAGTCACAAGATCGTCTTCCTCAGCCTCGAGAGAAGCTAGAGGCCCACTACCTCGTGCCCACTAAATGCCCCATCATCGTTATCGTCCACATGTAGACACGCGTCAATATATATATATTGTAACGGGGTTTATTTGCAGCGCAGAACGCAGAAAGCGAAGCAGTCAGCAGCGTCCGGCCAAGCGCAGCAAGCACGAGCTTATGCTGATGGCGATGCCCCTGATGCGCCGAGAAATGCCGCTGAAGCTCCTCTTCTTCACTACAATCGCCCTCCGCACAAAAAGACGCCATCCTGGCGGATTAGGGAGAACAAACGACTAATGGGTCGTAATATGGCTTGAGACGAGAGACGTGGACAGTGTAGGTCTGTGGATGGGATGATGGGCTCCTCGATATAGTTGACGAGTGACGTTTGCTCTACAACACGGTATGGCCCGATGTATTTGGGAAGAAGTTTTGCGGAGCGGCCAGGCGCGGTAGCAAGTGCCTGAAGCCATACCAATGAACCAGGTGGAAAGTTTGGAGCCGAACGGTCCCCAGTCTGGCGGGATTGCTGCTGCCACTGGTCCTCGGTAGAAAAAGAGCGGGCAAGCTGGCGGCATTCTTCAGCATGTAGGGCAGCTTCGGACAGACTTGTACTTTCGGACTCATAAGGTTTATATGGAAGAATAGTGTCTACTGTATTTGAAGGTTCTTGTCCGTACAAAAGAAAGTATGGCGAAAACCCAGTAGTAGCTTGTACGGCAGTATTATACGCGTAGGTGACGAACAGGAGAACTTGGTCTCAAGTTGAATGATCAGAGGCGACGTACATCGACAGCATACTGCCAAGAGTACGGTTAAAGCGCTCCGTCATGCCATTCGTCTGAGGGTGGTACGCTGTACTTGTGCGGTGCACGATTCGGCATTCGTTGAGTAATGCCTTCAAGGCGTCAGAAAGGAAGGCACGGCCTCTGTCACTTAAGAGCTCGCGAGGGGCACCATCACGCAGAACGAAACGTTGCAACAGAAACGTTCCAACGTCACGGGCTGTGGCAGTTGGCAGCGCGGCTGTTTCGGCATAGCGTGTCAGATGGTCTATCGCAACAATAATCCAGCGATTACCAGCTAGAGTTGATGGTAGTGGTCCGTAAATGTCAATGCCGACGCGATCAAAAGGTCGACTAGGACAAGGAAGAGGTTGTGACGGGTAGACTTGCCCGGGAGGTAACTTTTGTCGTTCGCACTGAGCACATGAGCGAATAAATTTCTGCACGTAGTTATACATGCCACGCCAATAAAATCTGAGTCGAAGCCTAGTGTATGTCTTGAAGAGGCCTGCGTGGGCGCACTGTGGGTCCGCGTGAAAAGCTTCGCAGATAGCAGCTCGAAGATGGCGGGGTATCACAAGGAGACACTTGCGACCGTCAGAAAGGTAGTTGCGTCGATAAAGAAGATCATTCCTTAGGCAAAAGTTGCTAGCCTGGCGGCGGAGAGCGCGAGACGGCGAAGGAGTGAGAGGATCAGAAAGAATGCTTATGAGGCCACTGATCCAAGGATCCTTTCGTTGTTCCACCGTCATGTTGCGCAAGGCGGATGACGCAAGTGCAGGCTCGAGGGAAGAGAGGCAAACGCCTTCATCTGATATGAGTGAGCGAGAAAGGGCATCGGCGTCCGTGTGCTTACGACCAGATCTGTAAATAACGCGGATGTCGTATTCCTGAAGTTTGAGCGCCCAGCGAGCAAGTCGTCCGGAAGGGTCTTCAAGTGTGGATAGCCAACAAAGGGCGTGGTGGTCAGTGACGACGTCGAATGCGTGACCATACAGGTAGGGGCGAAATTTTCCAAGGGCCCAAATAATAGCTAAACACTCTTTCTCGGTCACGGAGTAGTTAGCCTCGGCTTTCGTTAAAGTTCGGCTTGCGTAGGCGACGACATATTCATCGAACGCTGCCTTTCGTTGCGCGAGCACAGCACCAAGTCCAACACCGCTGGCATCAGTATGAACCTCCGTGGGAGTGGCAGGATCGTAATGGCGGAGGATGGGTGGTGAAGTCAGCAGGTGGCGTAATTTGGTGAATGCATCGTCGCATGCTGGTGACCAGGTGGAAAGGTCCTTGTCGCCGCTAAGAAGGTCCGTAAGGGGCGCACATACAGAAGCAAAATTTCTAATAAAGCGTCGGAAGTATGGCGACAAGCCGACAAAACTTCTAAGTTCCTTCAAGTTCTTTGACTTCGGAAAATCGGTGACTGCTCGAAGCTTGGTGGGGTCAGGAAGTATGCCGTCCCGCGATACGACGTGGCCAAGAATGGTGAGCTGCCGGGCACCAAAACGACACTTCTTGAGGTTGAGTTGAAGGCCGGCGTCGGTTAGACGTGTGAGGACGTGCTCGAGACGATATAAATGGGTGTAGAAATCGGTGGAAAAGACAACTACGTCATCGAGGTAGCATAAACATGTGTTCCACCTGAGGCCTCGTAAAATAGTGTCCATCATTCTTTCAAAAGTGGCTGGAGCGTTACAAAGGCCGAAAGGCATAACGGTAAACTCGTATAACCCATCAGGTGAGACGAATGCTGTTTTTGGTCGGTCAGATGCTTCCATAGGAACTTGCCAGTATCCAGACCGTAAATCCAGCGAAGAGAAGTATTCTGCTCCCTGAAAACAGTCAAGGGCGTCGTCTATTCGCGATAACGGGTAAACGTCCTTGCGGGTGATCTTGTTTAAACGTCGATAGTCCACACAGAACTGAATGGAGCCGTCCTTCTTTTTAACAAGAACGACCGGTGACGCCCAGGGACTGTTAGAAGGCTGTACAATACCCCGCTGGAGCATGTCAGCAACCTGGTCGTCAATAACACGGCGCTCCGACGCTGAGACTCGGTAGGGGCGCTGCCGTAGAGGCGTATGGCTTCCTGTGTCAATCTTGTGAGATATGTTCGATGTGCGACTGAGGCCAGAAGCGTGGCTGTCAAAAGAAGTACGAAACTTTTGCAGCAGGTTCACTAACTGGCTTCGTTCTGAAGAAGACGTTGCGACATCGATGGAGCGGTGGAAAGCGTCAAGGAGTGACTGGTCAACAACAGAGTCAGAAATGAGTGCGCTGAGGTCCGTAGAAAGTAAACTAGATGGAGCGTCAAAAATGCGATGGGCGTCGATCGGATGCACGTGACCGAGACATTCACCATAGGATAAAGGTAAGGGCCCTTCTAGCATATTGTACACGAGCGTCTTCGTGACGCCATGGTGGAGAGTAAGGAGAGCAATGGGCAGTGGAGAACATTTGCGTTGAATGAACAGGGCAGAGGGCGTAAATAAAACATCACCGTCGGAAATAGCGTCACACGACACAGTCACCAGCAGAGAAGAGAGCGGTGGTACGGTGGTGTCGTCGGAAACAAACAGTTTATAACACCGCAGGGAGGCTTCGACAGCGTCTACATCAGGAAGTGCAGATAGCTCAAGTTCAGCGCGATAGCAGTCAATGACGGCATTATTATTCGCAAGGAAGTCCCAGCCGAGTATCATGTCATGGGAACACGAGGGCAGCACTACGAATTCGACAATATACACAATCTTTTCGATGACGACTCGTGTGGTAGAGGCTGCGAGAGGTGTTACACTTTGTGCGTTAGCCGTTCTAAGAGAGAGGCCGGATAATGGCGTCAGAACTTTGCGGAGTTTGCGGCACAGGTTGATGGAAACCACGGATAGAGTGGCTCCGGTGTCGACAAGCGCCATGACGACGATACCATCGACTGACACTTCAATGACGTTAGCTGGACAGGGGCGAGGACTTGTGCATGGTGACGGGGACGCAGTTCGTGCCTCGCGAACTGCGGCCGTTAGTTTTCCTGGTCGGTGAGTCTGGAACGGCGACGCATAGGGGAAAGCGAACGTCGACGTGGAGATGGGGAGCGGCGGGTCGGGCCGTGTGGACGTTCAGAAGGAAAGGAAGAGGAAGGAGGGCTTGAAGGCGTAGAAGAAAACTGAGGGTCGAAAGAGGGCATCCGTCGAATGTTCTGAGCAGCCTGGCGACGACGACAATAACGTGCCACGTGGCCAACACCACCACAAGCAAAACATATGGGACGGTTGTCGTGGGTCCGCCATTGGTCGGAGTAGACTCCGACTTGCGGCTGGGGGGCAGAAAGCTGCGGCCGAGGTGGTATCGGCATAGGCGGCGGTGAATAGATCGGCGGCGAAAAGGGCGGCGACGAATACGTAGGCGCTGGCTGGAACGCAGGCTGTTGAGGTCGAGCAACGGCCTCGGCGTACGTGAGAGGTGCGGCGACTGGCGGCGGTTCACGAGCGGGAGGAAGAACTTGTGCGACCTGGTCTTGAATGAAGTCGCGGAGTGTAGACGTCAATCTGCGTGGTTGATCGGGTACGCAGGACATCAAAGAGAGCTGACGAGCGACCTCAGCGCGGATGAACTCTTGGATCTTGGAGAGAAGAGGGGCATGGTCTTCTCCTATGCCAAGGGTGGATTGGCTGGACAAAGAGTTGTCGAGCACCGAGGGACGTCGGGTGGAAAGACGTTGCCTGCGCAACTCGTCAAAACTCTGGCATAACTCGGTCAGTTCTAGGACAGTGCGGAACTCTTAGAAAGCAACATTTGGAAAGCGTCGTCCTCAATGCCCTTCATGATATGCTTGATCTTAAGCTCTTCGGACATGGACTCGTTGACTCGCTTGCAAAGGTCCAGAACGTCCTCAATATAGCTTGTGAAATTCTCACCAAGCTGCTGGGACCGAGTATGTAAGCGTTGTTCGGCACGGCGTTTGCGTACCTCAGGCCGCCCGAAAACTTGTGTGAGGCTCATTTTGAAGACCGACCATGTAGGGAGTTCCGTTTCGTGGTTTATAAACCACAGCTTGGCCACGTCCGACAGGTAGAAGGAGACGTAGGCCAACTTGGCGGCGTCATCCCATTTGTTGTGAGTACTCACTCGCCCGTACATTGAAATCCAGTCGTCAACGTCCTTGTCTTCTGTGCCTGAGAAAACAGGGGGATCTCGCAGACGCAGAGAACCGGCGCAGAGAACAGTAGGCGGTGCCGGTGGAGGAGCTGGAGCGGCGCTTGCGTCGGTAGGCATAGTGGATGGTAAAATGTGCGATTCCGAAGCTCCAGGGTGATCGAAACCCAGCAGAATCCACCACTTGTAACGGGGTTTATTTGCAGCGCAGAACGCAGAAAGCGAAGCAGTCAGCAGCGTCCGGCCAAGCGCAGCAAGCACGAGCTTATGCTGATGGCGATGCCCCTGAGGTGCCGAGAAATGCCGCTGAAGCTCCTCTTCTTCACTACAATATATAATATATATATATATATATATATATATATATATATATATATATATATATATATATATATATATATATATATATATATATATATATATATATATATATATAAATATATGAGATCTAAGAGAGACAATATTGCCAAGGAATGTATAGGGGAAGTTAATAGAACAAATGTAACATATATAAGAAGAAAGAAAAGTGGGTGAAGAAATAACCAGCCGTAAGCAGGAATCGAACCTACGACTTTCGAATAACGCGTTCGATGCTCTCTCTCTCTCTCTCTCTCTATATATATATATATATATATATATATATATATATATATATATATATATATGCGTGTTGTCTGTGTGCCAACTACACACGCATGACGTCATTCGCGTAAGGGGTTGATAACAATCACAGCATTTAATTGACTGAAAGCAGCTTTGCCAGCAAATATAAGTCGTAACCCTCAACCCCAATCACCCGAGCTCTAATTTTCAACCTTTGTGATCAAAGTGATCACACCGATACTAACATGTTTTTTACTCATTTAGTGACAACGAACCGAGTGAAACAAAATGATTTATTTCTCTGGCTTCTTTGAAAACCTAGATGTGTTAATCGATAAGCTGTCTCATTGCAAGGCATCACAATTTTTTTCAGTAATTTTAGAGAAATTCCAAATGAAGCTAGTCAAAAAGCAGTACCAAGGGCGTTAGCGAATTCTTAAGCAGAAAGAATACAAGAGCTGAAGCTTTGCTTCTGAAAATTACAATTATAATATACTGAGGTCAACAATGAATATTCTAATGTAGACGATTTGCATGATCTTAACTTGGTTTGACTTTATCTTGAATGTCTCAAGTCACCAGTGTAAACGTTTGCCGCAAAGTAACATTGTCGTGAGATTATTTTATTGGGTTCTGCAATCAAGTATGTAAGTACAACACTCAACAAATAGCGATGAAGTTAAGCGCACGAGACTCACAATACTAATAAAAATTCTCTAATTTCTGCAACCAGAATACGAGCAAATAGATTACCTCGATTTGGTGGGTCGCCTTACAACTTCCATAGCTTCCGGCTTCTGAGCTCCGTAAGGCATTATGCAATAGTGCAAGGATGAATGAAAAGAAGAGACAGGATCAATGAGAATGCTGTAAAGGCAAGCCACGGTGCGGCCATCAGTACGGCCGTAAGAAAAACGAGGGTCAGGGTGGGTTGGTGGTAGAATGGGAGTGTAATGAAGCAGCAATAAAAGTTTGAAAATGGACTTTGGCTTTTTCCGACGCGGTCGGGTAATGTACCTTCCTTCGAACGATCTGCACCCTAATGATCTGATTCTGGTTGTTTGGAGAGCCTATGGAACGTGGAATCAAGAAGACACTTGGATGCGTTTTCACCCACGCACGCATTAAACCATGCCATCAATTCGACATTTGCTGAAAAGTTTTGAAGTGGAGGAGGCAGCTAGAATGAAGGCAGTGGTCGCAGACTGCTGCACATTGCTCAGATGCACCGTTTTTTTCTTTCCTGCAGTGTTTTTGTTCGCAGTAAAGGTAAGATCTTTATAAATTGCGAATAAAATTCAAATAGTTTGCATGCACTTGTCAATATATGTTTTTCTATATACGACCACCACGTACTAGTGTAGGTGTCCTAATTTTTGTCCTATAGCTGATGAAGCTTTCAGATTGTTAACAATGGTGCCAAATATTTCAAAACTGCAAATACTGAACGTTAATGATTCCGCATTTGATTCGGTTAACATGGTATTGTTACTATTTGAAATACATAAACACACAGCACCAGATCATTTCATAGCATTATAGAAATATGCCAAATTTCACAAAGCCTTTATGTACGCATAAAAAATAGTTTCACTCGCCACATATGTCCGTCATCAAAAACCAAGGATATCTATAAAAGCATTCTTTCTTATACTTGTGCCTTCTGTCTAGCCCTCGGAGAAGATTAGTAACGACTCACAATATAGCTGTCTGATGTCGGGAAGACGTAACTTGTACGCAGCGCTTCTACTGAGATTGCTGTGCTTCTTAGTTTCCTCGGGTGGCACTGCACTCGCAAGCGTAACGAAGCACCCGCATGATTCGGCTGTCGACAACGTCGTGTCTGCGCTCTCTAGACCACTCCAACGCCGCACTGAAGCGTGAACTAGAAAAAAAGAAGGTACTACAAGAAAACTTCGAGCGATGCAGGAAGAACACTGTCAAGTCACAACATTTCGATGCTCCGTCTTCCTTGAAGACGACAGTGGGCATCGACACTCACGGTCGCTAAGCAGTGCCTTTTATCTTCATTTCGTTTTCTCCGCCCAAATTTGGTGAAACTTTACAAGGCGCAGATGGCTCTGAGAAGGCGAGGCCAACTTCGACTCGCTTCCTAAGAAAAAATTTGATTTAGACCAAGCGGCGTGAGAAAAGAAAATGCCAGAAGTAACAAAATGACAGATTACAGCTGTAGTATTATGATGTTAAGAAAGCATTAAAAGCGCGTTGGGCCTGTGTGTGAGATGAGCACCGTGTGGTGCAGTACAGCAATCAGCGTTAGCTTCGCGCTAAACATCCTCGTACGAGTCCGCAAAGAAAAATTTCTGGCTGGGCTCTCGACGTCCTTGTAGCACAGGATAAATGTTACCGATGCGTTCAACCAAGTGAAATTCACCGGCAACCTTTCCAAAAATAAAAAATAAAAAATAGAAGCTTTGGTGTAAGACATATCGAGTTTCAGAAAAAGTATAAAATATGTGGCAAAGCGTTTTGATTAGATCATACTAAAATGTATCTTGAGTCTTGCATTGTGTTTTATTTGCACTCACGAAAGAATTAACATCTAACAAACTTCTGCACGTCGTTTCAGCTGTATGCCATGTTGATGGTTCTTTGCGGATGGTAATGTGGTTTACAAGAAAGCAAGAAAAAATTTTTGTTCAACTAAGAACTAGAACGTTGCCAGGGCACCTCGACATCGTTATTTGTTATTTGTTATCACTTGTCTTTTACAAACATACTGTGAAAATCTTATTAATGTGAGTAATTTCAATTTGCACTATCTAGACCACGTATGAGATGAGCCATGTTGCTGTCTTGCAAAACGTTCCTAAAGCTCGGTATCTTTATAAATACTCCACTGGGTCCTAAAAGGACATCTCAAAAGTTCACTCCTACAGTTGAAGGTTCTGTATGAATTGTCGCTTAAATTTTGAATATCCCCCATCAAATATGCTGCGCCACCACATTTTGCAGCTTTCTTTTTTTAGAGTAATGTTAGACATGGCCCTTCTAACCTCATCAAAAGTACCAAATGAAGCCTCAGTATACGGGTCGGAGTTGATTTCACTCGATGTTGCATCATATACGCCTGCTCACGTACAGAGGTATGCACTTTGGTTTTTCCAATGAATATTTCTTCTTTATATGCTTTGGTGCTGTTTCCCTCTTTACTTTAAGAAGACTGCGTTTGTTGGCAAGTTCAAACGTTATGTGTCAAAGACGTGGGTTCAATCACCATTATCAAGAAGTGGTTCTATGAGAATAAAGAGACCGTCCGCTTGCAAACAGACATGTGTCACAGTAATTGGGAAAACCCCTCTGGAGATCACAGCTATACCAAAAATAATCACAGCATATAGAGGAGTGAATGAGGATGAGTGGGGCGAAGCATTCGTCAGCATGTCCGTGCTTCCGTCCATCTGTTCGTTCTTGCTTCCATCCGTCCACGTGACCCTCCGTGTGTCCATCTATGCGTCCGTCCATGCGTCCGTCCATCCATCTGTGCGTCTGTTCGTACGTCCATCAGTTCATACGTCCGTGCGTCCGTCTGCTAGTCTGTCTGTCCGTTCGTCCATGCGTCCATCTAGTGAACACTCCAAGTACCACCATCTCCCATTTCGCATTAGCTGTGGCACATATCCGCTTTAGATCGTGTATGTACCACCAGTGTCAACCTACTACTACTACTAATACATACATTGGCGGTCGGACAGACCCACGCTTTAAGGAGCTTCGCCCCTAAAAAAATGGCAGATACCACGTATAGTGGGAATCGATGATATGCGAAGCATGAATAGGAAATGTTGATATGTAACTTTAAAATCACCACAACGTTGCGAGGTAGAGATAAATGATGCCGTATATGTCTTCCGTGTCATGATTATTATGTTTGAAGGTGTCGTTTACCGTCGCTATCTACTCACGTGACGTGATACCGAATTTAGTATATGTGGAGCTGGCG